>NC_039252.1:6012826-6130422 GCF_003368295.1 Carassius auratus
TGAGAACCAAAATGAAAAGTTTTCGAGAAATGTATCAAAAAAATGTGAGTTTATGATCAAAACAAGAACAAGTATCAGCCAACAGGCTCTGAGAAATCAACTTAATTCAATGGAATTTTCATTTCCCAATAACAGATGTTTGTTCTCGTTTTAAATTCATTTCATTTTGTTCAAATTCTCAGAAAACAAGACAGCACACAATCATCATTCTGCATCTGAAGTACGTGCTTCTCGATTTAAGGATGTTTAGATATTTGTATTTGAAGAAAAAAAAAATTGCATAATTTAATGCCATGACTATGAATTTAAGACATTCTGTTCTGTTCTGGCCTTAATCTAGGGCGATTTAAAGATCTTTTCAAGACAAGCCGAAACCCTGCTTTAGAGCTTCAATAAATATTTTTTAAACTATTTTATTCCTTTATCTTTTTTTAAGCACATACCCAACACATATAAACCAAGCCTGAATGGTATTTAAAGCATCACAGTTCACAGTCAACATCAAAGCAACGAGCCATAACGAGACTCCGGCGAGGTGCCAATCGAGCCGACGCTGAGAATATCATGCGAGCCATTTCAGACGTACAGTACTTAACAGGAAGTGTCCTATTTTCCACCTGGGCCCGGGTCACATTCATCAGAAACCCAAGCTGGAGGCTGGAGAGAGCGAGCCAGCTACAAAAAACTCCTCCCAACGTCATTAAAGATTAATACGTGTCATAAAAACTTGCGGCATTTAAACCTCCGAATGCAAATTCAGTGGAAATATTTGGTGTTTGGTATCTGCACGGAGGCATTTGGCCTGAAGCGAGGCTCGAAGGGGGAGCTGCTCAAAGATCAGCCAGCCTGCCCCGCGCCTGAGCCAGACAGAGCAGAGGAGGGGGGAGAGAGGCCCCTGAGTCACCGGCCGGGGATTCTGCGGGACAAGCATGACGTCTCAATAGAGGGAGGGCCTTCAGAGTCCAATTCAGCCCCAGTACCACGTGATCAAGGAGCGTGGGAAAGAGGCGAGCTTTTCTTCCCAGCAAAGAAAGAGCCAGTATCGAATAACAGAAGCGCAGAACAGGGCTAGGTAGAGCTCCTACTGCAAGCAGACAAGATTATCTCCGGCAAATGCAAACACGCAGAGCTACGGTTACAGTCAACACTTTGATATTTAGATTCAGGGAGCACACATTTAAAAGAGGACACGGCTCTGTTTGAGCAAGGCTTGATTGAGCTTGGAAGGAGGACTGACTGTATGCAGCCCATCCTGTTATGAACTTGCAATGCATCCTCAAAAACTTGGAACGAAAATAGCGTCTGGCGTGAATTCAGCAGCACTGTCTTTGGGGAACCCAAGCATGTTTTTTTGTAGTTTTGACAGATTTACAAATGGAGATATGACTTAAAGACTAAACATAAACAAGGTTCGTTCTGACAAAAAGAAAGTCAAGAAAATAAAACTTTTTTTTTTTTAAGAGAGATAATATGGGAAATATTATGATAGGTTGTTTTAGAAAAACAAATAAAGAAAAAATGGCTAAATATGTTGCACAAAAATATTGTGGGAATCGGTTTCATAAAGTGTTGTTAACACAGATTTGTAAACCATTTATGGCATGATGTATATTTTTATGTGTTAAACAAATTTAGATTTTTAAGTTTTTAGATTTAAGTTTTTTAAATAAAATTAAAGTCAGTAAAGTGGCAAAAAAAAGAGTGAAATATCTTGTCATTTTTGGGGGGTTAATGTATATTATATTGTGTAAAACAAATTTAGATCTTAAATGTAAAGAAAATGTTTATAAATCTTGTGCAAACGTTTAATTAAAATCAAAGTCTTGTCATTTTGTGGGGTTAAACTAAGGTAAATCCCGCGTTTAATAACACTGTGATTAATCTTCATAAAGTGTTATTAAAACACTTATGATTTATAAACAATTTTAGGAGATTTATAAACAATATACAGCATTAAGTATATTATTATAACGTGTAAAACAAATTGAAATCTTTAATTTTTAATTTTTTTTATTCAGTAGAAACATACAAGATTTTGTGCAAAAATGAAAATGAAATGTATTTCTTGTCATTTTGGGGGATTGATGTATAAAGTATATTATTGTGTAAAACAAACTTAAAAAACTTAAATCAAATTTAAAAAAAATAATAAAAAACTGCGGAAAAAGTAAAAAAAAAATAATTTTGTGGGATTAAACCAATGTAAATCCTGTTTTTAATAACAATGTGTGTCCAATCTTTTCATAAAGTGTTGTTAAAACAGTTAACACTTATGATATATGAAAAAAATAGGAGATTTTAGGGCATTAATAACATTTTAGTTAAAAACAAAAACAGAGTAACAAATGTCTGAACAAGATAAATGTGCAAAAATGAAAATAAAAGACTTGTGTCATTCTATGGTGTTAGTCCAATATAAATCCTGTTTTAATAACAATTTATGACTAATCATTTCATAAAGTGTTATTAAAAAGTTTTTTTTTCTGACTTCAGGAGGTTCGTAAACATTTTATAGCATCAAGTATATAATTACATTGTGGAAAACAAATGTACACAGATCAGTTTAACAGTTAATTTTGTTTACAGTGCAAAACACGATTAAACCTTCACAAAGGTCACTATGACACAGTGTAGCAAATAAAAATACCTCCATAAAAAAAGACTTTAAAAAAATCAGATGCATGAAAAAAAGAAAAAACAAAAGCAAGGCAACAGCAAGAGTTCATTACATCTGGAGTTTGTTCGATCTCAAGCTTTTGTCGCCGCATCTTCACTGACGTGCAGGACCTCTTGAAACTGTGACAGGACCCGGTCAAAGTGGGTCCCCTCCCAGAACACCTTTCCACAGCCGGTGCAGATGAAGTACACTGGAATCCGGGGCAGGAGGCCTGGGGGCACCGTCTCCAGCTGAACTTCAGCTCCGCTGGGGAATCTGAAGGTCTGGGGGTCCAGGACGGTACGTGGGGCCCAGCGGCAGTGAGGGGTGAACTCGGGGCCCTCTGGGGGCCTCCCGCTATTGTACTCCACTTGTGTTTCATCCTGCGACTCGCAGTCATCCCGCTTACACACAATGTCTTGAAGAAGACCTTTTAAGAGAAGAAAAGGCAAACAAAAGCGAGGCAGAGGTTATGTTAAATGCTCCTGCTGGAGAAACAAACGATTAACGCAAAATACTGTTAAAATTAAATGCTAATTAAAATGAAAAAGTAAAAATGGTGGAAAACCAGTACAGTAGCTATCCATTTAAATATGTGCTGTATTGACATGGGGAACAAATGGAAAAAGCAGCAGCAACCTCTCTCTTTCATCATGCGGGTCATATCCTCTCGGGACAGCTTCATGTACTCGTTACAGTTACAGGCCTAGACAAAGGTGACAGAAGACACACATTCGTATGTAATAAAACACGAGGAGACCAAGTAAATACATTCAGCAGCGAGATGTTACACCAAATCTTTTATTATTTATTTGTATATAATACAGGCAGTATATACACATAACTGCTAAATAACTTTAATACCGTTTATAGCCAACTTAATATCTATTTTTGGTGATAATTTAGAGTTATCATCAAAACTTCAGAATAACTACTCCTGTTGTGGTAAATATAAGTTCACACATATATGCCTTTGATTTTAACTTGATTTTCCTTGACTATATGATCCGATCTATCCATACCAGCATATCAAAATAGCAAAACATATTCATACATATAACAGGGTTCAAATGTTTGGGGTGAATCTTTTAAAAGTCTGTTAAAATGTCTGGTAGCACTTTAGTATAGGGTCCAGTTCACACTAATAACTAGTTGTTTATTATTTATTATTATTTATTTATTCCCGTGCAATTTCATCATAATTTTTCCAGTCTTCACTCTTCAGTGTCACATGATCCTTCAGTAATCGTAATAATATGCAGATTCGCAGCTCAGGAAACATTATTCACGTTGAAAACAGATGTTTTCTTTGAACTTAATAAATAAATATCATTTTTAATCAAATTAATGTGTTCTTGCAGAATAAAAATATTATTTTCTTTAGAAATAAATCCTGCTGACCCCAAACTTTTGAACTGTTACTGTATATACACAGCAGTAATGCTAGGTTTCCTAACTATAGATTTCAAATAGTTTAACAGCTCTCTCATGCACACACACACACACACACAAGCCCAAATGCAGACACGCAGGGGTCCAGTGACGCAGGCTAGGTGTTAGGTTAGACGTTTTCGCCGCCTCTCTTGATTTCACACCTCGGTGTGGCTTCTGTCTCATAATAGCGAGGGACCGATTCCCACCCTTACAGACAACACACAGGCGCTAAAAGCCTCGTCACTGAGCTCAGCAACACCAGCCAGACTGAGACTAACACCTTAACATGTCACTGACAACTCATCAGACTGGAATGCTTCTCACAAACTGAAACTGAAATCATAAGACTGCTCGCTTTAAAGGAAGAGGGACACTTTCTCACACTTACTCGCTCATGCTTTCATCGCTTCTAAAGGTGTCAATCTGGAAGTAAACTATTTCGTAACAGTACATGACTGTCCGGTCCCACCAAGGACCAAAAATATAAGTCTACATAAACTCATATGCTATATTCCAGAAAGGTTTCTGTGACGAAAAGAGACAAATTCAAGTTTACAGCTATCATACAGTTTTGTTCAAAATAATAGCAGTACAATGTGACTAACCAGAATAATCAAGGTTTTTCGTATATTTTTTTATTGCTACGTGGCAAACAAGTTACCAGTAGGTTCAGTAGATTCTCAGAAAACAAATGAGACCCAGCATTCATGATATGCACGCTCTTAAGGCTGTGCAATTGGGCAATTAGTTGAATTAGTTGAAAGGGGTGTGTTCAAAAAAATAGCAGTGTGGCATTCAATCACTGAGGTCATCAATTTTGTGAAGAAACAGGTGTGAATCAGGTGGCCCCTATTTAAGGATGAAGCCAACACTTGTTGAACATGCATTTGAAAGCTGAGGAAAATGGGTCGTTCAAGACATTGTTCAGAAGAACAGCGTACTTTGATTAAAAAGTTGATTAGAGAGGGGAAAACCTATAAAGAGGTGCAAAAAATGATAGGCTGTTCAGCTAAAATGATCTCCAATGCCTTAAAATGGAGAGCAAAACCAGAGAGACGTGGAAGAAAACGGAAGACAACCATCAAAATGGATAGAAGAATAACCAGAATGGCAAAGGCTCAGCCAATGATCACCTCCAGGATGATCAAAGACAGTCTGGAGTTACCTGTAAGTACTGTGACAGTTAGAAGACGTCTGTGTGAAGCTAATCTATTTTCAAGAATCCCCCGCAAAGTCCCTCTGTTAAAAAAAAGGCATGTGCAGAAGAGGTTACAATTTGCCAAAGAACACATCAACTGGCCTAAAGAGAAATGGAGGAACATTTTGTGGACTGATGAGAGTAAAATTGTTCTTTTTGGGTCCAAGGGCCACAGGCAGTTTGTGAGACGACCCCCAAACTCTGAATTCAAGCCTCAGTTAATTAATGTTATGGAGTGGCCAGCCCAATCTCCAGACCTTAATCCAATTGAGAACTTGTGGGGTGATATCAAAAATGCTGTTTCTGAAGCAAAACCAAGAAATGTGAATGAATTGTGGAATGTTGTTAAAGAATCATGGAGTGGAATAACAGCTGAGAGGTGCCACAAGTTGGTTGACTCCATGCCACACAGATGTCAAGCAGTTTTAAAAAACTGTGGTCATACAACTAAATATTAGTTTAGTGATTCACAGGATTGCTAAATCCCAGAAGAAAAAAAAATGTTTGTACAAAATAGTTTTGAGTTTGTACAGTCAAAGGTAGACACTGCTATTTTTTTGAACACACCCCTTTCAACTAATTGCCCAATTGCACAGCCTTAAGAGCGTGCATATCATGAATGCTGGGTCTTGTTTGTTTTCTGACAATCTACTGAACCTACTGGTAACTTGTTTGCCACGTAGCAATAAAAAATATACTAAAAACCTTGATTATTCTGGTTAGTCACATTGTACTGCTATTATTTTGAACAATACTGTATGACTGAAGAAGCCTTAAAACACAGAGCAGCACGAACACAATTCTTCTCCTTTTAAATATAGAATATGAGTTTGGAACAACGTGAAGATAAATACATGTTAATAAATACACACTAATGACCAAAATATTTGGAATGTTTTAAATATTTTTTGAAAGAAATCAAAAAATACCTTTATCTGGCCTCAATTAAAAAAAAAAAAAAAAAAACAGTAATATTGTGAAATATAATTACATTTGAAAAATAACTGTTTTTCAGCAAGGAACCATTAAATTGATCAAAAGTGATGATATGTTACAAAACATTTATATTTTAAATAAATGCTGTTCTTTTAACAGGTGAAAAAAGCACCAATATTAATTCATTATTACTATGATTATTATGTTAATTCATAATCAAATCAGCATATTATTACTATTTCTGGAGGATCACAATGATGCTGAAATCTCAGCTTTAAAAACACATGAATAAATTACATTTCAAACAAAAAAAATTTTTCATTGTAATAAAATATTACAATATTAGGATTTTTGCAGTATTTCTAATAAAAACAAATTGAAGCTTTGATGAACATATGAAAAATTTTACAAAACATCCTAATTCCAAACTTTTGACAGGTAGTGTGTATGCTATTAATAAACATTCAGATTTAATACTGAATCCATTCAGAATTCAGTTTAAACTACATATGATTTTGCATACGCATACACACACACAAGGTGCTATGAAAGGCATGTTGTGTATGTGTGTGTATGTGTGTGTGTGTGTCCCCTTTGCAAACCCTGTCTGCTCACTCTCACGCTCTCTCCAAACCACCTTGAGTGATCTCTTCCCACACACTGCGCTGGCTGAGCCGCGCAAAACACACCGGCAACTATTTACCCAACTCCTGAGTTTCCCATGCAAGAGCAAGTCCAAACCTGCTCCGCCAACCCTTCACACTCACACTCTTTGTGTTTGCCTCCAAAACCACATGTGCGAGTTTTGCTTCGAAACCAGACCAAACCCTATGGCAAATATGTCACATGTGACCCTGGAGCACAAAACCATTCTCAGGTCTCTGGGGTATATTTGTAGCAATGGCCAAAAATACACTGTATGGGTCAAAATTACAGATTTTTGATTCGTAATATGCATTGCTAAGGACTTCATTTGGACAATTTCTAACATTTAGATTATTCTGCTCCCTCAGATTCCAGATTTTCAAATATTGTCCTATCATAACAAACCATACATCAATGGAAAGATTATTTATTCAGTTTTTGGATTACGTATAAACTGACACTTAATACTGGTTTTGTGATCCGGGGTCACATATGTGCTGCTGCTACGATCTTATCCCTGATTTCCTGTGTGCTTTCTAGTGCTTTCCTGCTCTCAGTCACATTTCTGTACAACATACTGTTATTAGGTAGGCATCACTAGTGCATACTTCAGTGTGATGCTGATTCTGAGTGCCTGATTAAAAATCCCCCAGTCGATTCAGAAACAACTGATGAAGAGATATATTCTATGGCAGCTGGTTAGGACACGCTTTGGAAACTCTGGAGTGTTTAACTCGTCCTGCTCCGTTTGTGGTATGGACGTGACTGAATGTGGTCTGGAAAAAGAAATGAATACTTGAAAATCTTGCAAGTTTTTGAGAAGAGATTAAGGCTACACGCATACTTAATAAAACTAACATTGCAGTGTGACTGGCTGTGATTTAATTACATAAATATATGCACTGCAAGTTTCAGAGTGACTCTAACGTTATAATTTGCATCTGGGAATGGCTTTATGAAGCTTTAAAGGCCTTTCTGAAGTTTGCAGAAAAATCTAAATTGTTTAACTATTTAAAAATAAAAAAATTACAACTGCTATAAATATTAGTAGTGTAATTTTACAGCTGTACTGATAAATATATATATTTTTATTTCACAGAGAAATTAAGATATAAATAATATTGCAATTCTATAGTTGTATTGTGAAAAATAATTTTCTTTTACGGTGAAATATTAGAATACTAATATTTATTTTGTTTAATAATTGTATTTCATATATAATACTTCCATTTAGTAATCATTTCTATGTAATCATTTCTACTATATTATAGTCATACTGATATATAAATCACAAAAATATATAATTTAAAAAACTCTATAGTTTAACTTGTGAAAGTACTATTGCCATAAGAACTAGTATTGTAATTTATATATTTCTTTTATAGTGCAGTATTACAATAATAATATTTTTTTTAAATATAGTTTCTGAGTTGTATTTTGTGTTTTAATTAATTGTTTCATTAAGTACTAATAATATATACAATAATTGATATAGTAGTACTTACACATAAATCACAAAACTATTTTCACAATCAAAAAGCTCACTGGTTTCAATTTTGAAAATAAAGAATTTAGGACGGCATGAATATTAATAATGTAATTTTACAGTGGTATTTAAAAACAGCAGCAACAACAAAAATGACAACAAAAAGCAAGTGAAATATTACAATAATAATATTTATTTTGTTTCATAATATTTAGCAATAATAAATAGTATAATTATAGTCATACTAATATATAAATCACAAAAAAAAAAAAATTAGCAAAAAGCTTAAAAGTTTAACTTTTGAAAATCAAGAAATTAAGATTAATATTAAAGACAAATATTAGTATTGTCTACAGTAAATTATTTTATTTTACAATTAAATATTACAATAGTAATATCCGTTTTGTTTTAGCATTATTATTTTATATTTAATACTTCTATTTAGTAATAATGAAGCAATTAAGATAAATATTAAAGATAAAGATAAATAAAGATAAATATTAAAGATAAATATTAGTATAGTCTACAATTGTATAGTGAAATTAAATTATTTAAATTTACTGTGAAATATTACAATAGTAACACACACACATACACACATACACACACACATATATTTACCATTTTATTTCATATTTAATACTTCTATTTAGTAATAATAACCACTGCTATAATTATAGTCATACCGATATATAAATCACGGAAAAATGTTTTTATAATTAATTTTTTGGGGCCAAATTGTGCAGCTCAACAAATATAAAGCCGCAACAAACCCAGAGCTATTTAAGTTTGCGCTTTGATTTTCCTGGTCAGTGATTAAACAGGGGAAATATCCCATAAAACTACATTTTTTAGCAAGATGCCAAGAGCATCAACAGAACAGCAATTCCTGGCATCTAAATAACACGCAAGCATGCAAGATCTGGAGCTCGCCTTCATCAGTTCTTCAGAAAACGTAGTTACTAGGTTAGTCACAGAGCTTGTGTTGTTGTGCCTCAGGTAAAGACGGTGCAGGAGTTGACTGGTGACTGTATGCACAGCGCGGTGTTGAGTATTTGTTCCAGACACTGAGCTTCAGACAAGCTGAACATTTCCAATTAGAGAGCCGAGATCAGAGATGGAGAGCTGGGGGAGGGGAGCAGAGGGACATGTTCAGTTGCACTCACACACACTCCGTCCCCCCCACCCTCTCACTGCTGCTCCCATGGGAAAATCCTGCACTGCATTCAGACGGGCGGCTGGTGCTGTGGCTGGGTCACGTGACGGAGTCTGACCAATCAGAGGAGGCTGCTATGATTCAAACAGAAGCAGAGGCAGGTAAGCGTGGGAACAGATTCCTGACCTGCCGGCACAGCAAACCTCACCGTTTGTTTGACACAGTTGTTGCAGGCATGGGCGGCCAATAACAAGATCGCAAGCTTCTTGAGGAATGTAGATAGCGTTTTGTGGGAAAGCAAATTGTGGTTGGCATTGGGCAATTTGTTTCTAACGGACAGATTTTACAATAAGGTTCCATCTGTTAACATTAGTTAACTAGCTATTAAATACATTAATAAGTTATTAACTAACAATTAAAAATACTTCACAAACATTTAATCTTCTTCGTTACTGCCAATTTTTAAATTCGCTAAATACAGTATTTAAAAGAAATTCTGAATCTATTAATATTAATACGATTTGAGCTTACATTAACAATGAGCTGTATTTCTATTAATTGACAAACAAAAATTATTAAATACTGGAACAAACATATTACCCATTGTTAGGTAATATTACTTAATCCATTAACCAATGTTAACTAACTTTAATGTAAAGCATTAGCAATTATTTTTAAATCACTTCAACTGAACCAATATTATTAGTTTTCTTTTTATATTTATTAGTGCTGTCAAGTGATAAATTGCAACTAATCGTGATTAATCGCTTCCGAAATAAACGTTTTTGTTTACATAATATGTTTACTGTTTATATTTATTATGTATAAAAGAATACACACTCATAAAGTAATTTATTTTGAAAATTATGTATATACATTTATATATTCATATACTTTATATAAAATATGTATATTATATAACCTATATGATATATTATATTAATATAATATAAATATATTTAATATATAATAAAAACCATTCTTAAATATATTCATGCATGTGTTTGTAATTATATATGCATAAATATACACAGAACACATTCATATATTGTGTAAACAAAAACTTTAAAAAATTGCGATTAATCGTTGCAATTAATCGTTTGACAGCACTAATATATACAGTATATATATATATATATATAAAACAAACTCAAATTCGGAGTACAATAAAAAGTATCAAAGGAAGGAAATACTACCAAAATTGAATAATGATAATAAATGACGAAGAACTATACTATAATATAATATTGCAGACTTACAAGTGTATTACCCCCACCTATCTCTCAAGTGGACCATTGACACTCCTAATTAAGATTGTAGACAGAGTGTCAGTGGTCCATTTGAGAGATAGGTGGCGGTAATGCACTTGTAAGTCTGCAATCCGCCATAAAGCAAGAAGAAGAAGATGCCTCACCACCTGCTGCTGAGAACACACTCAGGAGAGTTATAACAGTTCGGACATTGTGTGCTGCAGAAGTAAAAAACTATATAAATACTGTTCAGTTTCTTGCACAGACCCATTTTGTGTCTTTATATATCAATGTATCGTCACAAGCCGAAGGGTTTAATTTGTTTTTGTTTGTGTATGTTTATTCCTTTAGTTTTATTCTAAGTACTGCATTTTCTTTACTCGTCTAATTTTTGGATTTGTTTTTGCAATCAATTCATGGCCAATACGGCTTTTGTGTAGCTACTGATTTCTTTGTTCAAATCTATTACACAACAAAAACTGATCTAGAAAAACTGAGCAACCACAAACTCTGTAAAATGTCAAGTTGGTCTCAGCGCCATTCACTTAATGCCTCATCTGTGGTCATTCTAGACACACATTAATACTGAATGAGAAGTATGTTAGATGCAGATTTTTGCTATGCACAAACAGTAATCATTACAGACTAACTAAAACTGAAAACATGAAGAAGCATTACAGGACCCCTTTAACTACTTAAGTTTGGGAAGTAGTTTCCGTCACACTGGTATATGCTATACACTGGAATTCAAAAGAAGAAAAAGAACATTTCAGTTCTATTAGAGACTGCTCGTTTACTTGAGGCATTAGCAGAAAGCTCATCAGGCCTGACCTCTCTTTCTCTCGTGACCCTGCCTGGAGGTGTTTTAGATTAGTGTTGTTGTCAGTGCTAATGGCCCGTTCACTGCCCAGACGATTGGACAGGATGAAGTCGACACTTCTCTCTTTCTCTAACAACATACATGTGTTCAGAAAACTCTCCTCTGTTGGTCTTGGAACAGCTCATACCCAGCAAAGTTTCTTGGCAGCTCTGAACGAGGGGGGCTGCTTTGGGACTGGAGCTCTGCAGAGAACCACGGGAGTCGGGGAATAATGGCCAGTGAGGAGACTCTTTGTGTGGGCTTTAGCTGCAGGGCTCAGGGGGGCACTGAGGGTTTGTGTGCTAGCTTGGCCTCTGTGAAGCTAGCCTTTCCACCCACCCTATTGATACTTGCCCCTCTCTCAGAGCTGAGCTCTTTAGCACTGCCCAAATAGGGGGATAATAGCCTCACTACGAGCCCTGAAACCAAGAATGGTTCATAGCACTCTCTTTTTCTTTCCCCTCATTCTTTCGTCTCAGGCGGTCAGATCAATGACTCTTACATACTTCCAGCAGTAAATATCCTTGAGGATGTCACTGGGGAATTTGGAGGGTTTTTTGTCCTAGATGTAAATAAATGAGATTTGGAACTCGGGCTGGCTGAGTTATTGTATATACACACACACAATACATTTAGCTTGAAAATATTAGATTGATTTTAATAGATTTCTATTTGGCCATTAGGTTTCATAAGAAGCCACAACTTCATAGAGTCATAACTTCTGAAATGTTGGAAGAGTTAGGAGTTCAATAATTTTAATGTGAATCAAATTATTTTGAAAGATCCATTTTAGTGAACTGGTTTAAATCCTGAATACACTGTGAACATATATTCATGGAAGGTCTTGCATTGCATTTTCCATGCTTTGATAATGAGGGCTGAACCAATATTAAAATTCTGGCCACCACAGATAAGCCAATGAAGACAATCATATTATGGACCTTTAGAATTCTTTAAAACCTTTAGAAGTCTTTTCTGTCATTTTTGTTAAATCAACTGGACATATATCCTTGTTGAATAATAGTAATTAATAAAAATAAAAAAAAGAATGGAAATTCACAACTCTAACACTGATAATAAATCAGCATATTATTATGATTTCTGAAGGATCATGTGACACTGAAGACTGGAGTAATGATGCTGAAAATTCAGCCTTACCATCAGAGGTATAAATTATATTTGAAAGTATATTAAAATATAAAACTATTATTTTATAATAATCTAATAATATTTCACATAGTTTTTTTTCTGCATTTTTGATTAAATAAATTCAGCCTTGCTATACACACACACACACACACACAAATACATATACATGTATTACATAAATATATATACAGAAACTGTGGGCAAAGTTGTTGGGTCACGCAGTCTTCCCACCACACCCTGAGTAACTCGCTGCCATATTTGTCCCGTCCTGTCTCCCGAAGTCTTGTCATGGGAGCGCCACCACACTCTGTTGCGCAAGCCTTGTGCTGCGTTTCACACCTCTCTTTCTTCCCTTGCTTGCTCTCTTTAACTGACACTCTTAAGCATGTTCGGAATGCTATTGTGAATCTTTGTGATTCATCTCCAACTGTAAATATTGACTATGGCAGCCCTTAAGGGGGGGACGAGCCTGAGAAAGCTGTGGGATGACTGGTGCCCGGCCCAATCCAATGGGCAACACAGATTTCAGACTCAACAGGCTGAAAAAAAAGAGTCTGCAGGCCACAGGGTGGGTAAAAACCCAGTTATGAAGAATTTTTCCAATTACCCCTTGGCACTTTAGAAGATTTGCTTTTGTTGATAAAAAAGCATAGATTTACCTACCATCGGCCATGTGCAAGAAATGTCAGAGTTGTGACAATGCAACACTAAACCAGTCTTTCCACTGAACTATGGTTTGTTAGGATAGGACAATATTTGGCCAAGATATAACTATTTTAAAATCTGGAATCTGAGGGTGCAAATATCTTCAAGGAACATGATTCTTTAATTAAAGGTTTAGTTCACCCAAAAATTAACATTAGGCTGCATTTTACGCACCCTTAGGCATGCTAGGTGTATATGACTTATTCCTTTCAGATGATTCCAGGTGGAGTTATATAAAAATGGTCTTTGATCTTTCAAGCTCCATCATTGCAGTCAGTGGGTGCTGCATTCCTTCAGTCCAAAAGAAGTTAAATAAAAAGCGCCCTTCCATATATAAAAATAAAGTGTCTCACATGGCTCCGGGGGATGAATAAAAGCCTCCTGCAGCGATTCAATGCATTTTTGTACGAAAAATATCCATATTCGATAATAATCTCTTCAATCTGGCTTGCGCCAACTGTTGTAAACAGAAGCAGTCTTGGAAGCATGGCGTATGAGTCAGGTTGCACATGCGCCAATGAGTCTGGTGAAAACCAACATTTGTTAACAGGAGCAAAGGAGCCAAGTTTTCTTACTTTAGCAAAGAAAAAAAAAAGTCTCCTCTTAGCTTATATCGAATCCTCCCAAACTCTTCTTTGCAAATCCTTGTTTTGTATTTCTAATTAGTGACTGTTGTTTTGTTTTGATCTCTCCACTGCATTTCTGCGTGCGTCAGTTCTGAGCTGCGCATGCACAACGCAGACCCCATATGTAATCCCCCCGGAGCTGCTTCAGTTTACAACAGTGAGCAAAAGCCAGATTCAAGTGATTATTATGTTTTAAAGATGGATATTTTTCTTTTAAAAATGCATCAATTCACTACAGGAAGTCTTTGTTGAGCCCCCGGAGCTGTGTGAAACACTTTTTTCTAATGGAATGGTGCTTTTTATTTCACGTCTTTTGGACTAAAGCACTGCAACACCCACTGACTGCAATTATAGAGCTTAAAAGATCAAAGTAGGGATGTCAATTTTCAATCATTTCCATGATTGATCTTAGTTTAAATTAACGATCAATTAATCGTTATTTTTAATGCTGCAAAACGGGTCTATTGCAGCCACGCAGTCACAGACATGACAGGATGTGCAAAAGCCACACACACAAACACAAACAATGCTTTCTCGCTTGAATTAAAGGGGTTTTAGTCTTAATAAATTGCTAGTAGCAGGATTATAAAATGAACAGATGTGATTATGATCATTTGATGTCGTTTGAGGTCATTTTACTCTGATGACTGTTTCGGATCACACACGGAGACCGCTGAACGTACCTCTTTAAATAGTTTTGTGGTGCTTGCTGTTGTATTTTAAAACACAATTACAATGTTTTAAACTGCCATTATGATATTTAAAATAAAATGATCCCAAGCGTAACTGTGGCACGCGTGTGGCTGTACTGCGCAGTCAGAGAACCGCTTCCATCGGCGCTGCTGCAAAACAAACTGTTGTTCACATTAAATGTTTTTATGTGATTATTATGACCAGAACTTAATTTGATACTGCTGGATTCTGTTCTGGGAAATGTCAGATTTAAATTGTTGTGTTGTAGTAGGCTTATTTGCTTTTAAAAATCCAGCATACAGTGCATTCGATAGTGAGAGTGCATGCGTGCGTGAAGACGAGGACGAGCGAGCGAGGCTTTGGCTAGATTTATTTGGAGGTTATTGCTCATGTCTCATTCACCACAAATACAAATGTTTCCATATTCCCAATGTATTTGAATGTTAAACTGTTATTTATAATGTAAACTAGACTTGTACTTTACACGCATTCGCATATAGACCGAAAAGATCCTCTTCATATGAGCAAAAACGTCCTTGGCATAAAAGCAGAGTGAACCGGTATACTACATCTATTTAAACTGACCAGTGTAACCTATTAGACCTATTTAAAATTATATATTTTTTTATTTTGATAATGAAAAGACTGCGATATAAGTTTGAGTTGATGGAATACGTGTGCGCCAGGCTCCGGCGCGATCAAAACAACTGAGACGTAAATTAAAAATAAAATAAAAAAATAAAAAAGTGTTTACTTTCATTTGTGCACACTGGCAATAAAAACAGAAGATCTGTACTCTTGTAAAATAAAGCAAACAAACAGAATGCACGTTTTCATCCTTTTCTTTCTGTAAACTTGTGGAGCGCTGCGCCAAACCTCTGTTTTAAATCCATTATCTTAATTAAGTCAGATATATTTCGCATATTTAAAAGAAAAAAAATTATGAAAACAAATTTGTATTTTTATGTTACCCCTATTACTTAAATAGGCTATACATTTTTCTTAAAGCATCCCATTTTGAACCAGGATTTGAGAACCTGTGCCCTAGTGAGGTCCATATTAATTGCTTTTAATTGTTTTGAATCCAGCAATTATTTATTTACAAACTATAGTCTCTGATTATGACAATTATGGTATAAAAGCTTTGTTTATTAGAGGAATAATAGGTTAACTGGAAAATGTTAGATCTCGACCATGCCTCTGGATGCCGTTTGAGCCTATAGCCTTCATTAATGTGGTTTTGTTCTGGTTTGCCGTTTGATCATGAATTTACACAATTTCAATAACACTGATGCACAGTTTTTTTTCCTACATTTTATTTTACAGTCTAACCCTCTAATTGTGCATGCTTATTTTTTAAACTTTCACTTTTGGGAAGGGAAAATAAATATTTCATGAATTAAGGATTTGTTTATCCTTTAAGGAGTTTAAGTTGTAGGAGTGTAAGTTTAAATCACATTAAAAGGTTAATTTGTACATTGTGGATGAATGATAATGGGTGTATACGATCACCGTCACTCACAGCCGCTCGCACGTGTTCTGCGCACGAGCCGCACGCAGCCCAACATTACATCAGTTAACTGACCATCAACAACTTTAATTGATTGGATCTCTTATCGACAATTAATCGATCATCGATTAATCGTTGAAATCCCTAGATCGAAAGACAATTTTTTATATAACTCTGACTAGATTCGTCTGAAAGAAGAAAGTCATACACACCTAGGATGCCTTGGGGGTGAGTAAAGCGCAGCCAAATTTTCATTCTTGGGTGAACTAACCCTTTAATATCCTAATGATTATTGTTGGCTGCTACACATATACATCTGCTACTTATGACTGGTTTTGTGGTCCAAGGACACAACTGATCCCATAACATGGCCAACAAGTAGCTGTGTCAAAGGTACCGACAGTATCAAACAATTAAGCAAACATGAAAGACTCGTTGTGCCGTGAAATAGGAGAGCAAACGAGGACCAATGAGCTTGATTTTCTTACAAAGATAACCGTTCACACACACACGGCATGTGAGAGATAAAGTGAAATGAAAGGGCGTTAGGGGAGAGAGGTCAAGTTCTAATGATGCTGGATAAGACACGAGAGCCTCAGAAGAAAGACGACTTCAAAGCACCCCCTTCTCCAAAAACGAAGGGTTTTGAGATGGCAGCAGGGGAGGACAAAAATAAGCGAGAGAGAGAAACAAGAACAAGGGTGTAGACAGGAAATGGGACAAGATGGTGAACAAAAGCCTGGGGGGAAAGACACCGGGAGATGGATATGCAGAGGTAGAGGATGGCTAGGGGTTGGGTTCGGGGTTCACCTCGGGTGTGAAAGATTCGAGGTGAAGCCTAAAAAGGCCTGAGAGAGTTCCTATGTCACGGACTCCATCGTCACCCCTCCTTCCCTTGCGTTCTGCTCGGTCCTACTGAATTCCCCAGGGCCAGAGGCTGTCCCTTTGCAGTCTCCTGTGACACAGTCATTATGAGTGTGGGAACCGAATCAGTCCCTCTCACAGTGCCCCCGCGAGCATGTCGCTCCGCCCCACACCAGTCCACCATCACCCCCACCGACTCCAGCTCCGCTCACCCCCTGATAGCTCTGAGAGCCGGACCCAAGTAACCCCCTCCTTCCATGTAACAGAGCTGCTATCTCCCAGTGCAGAGCTGTCCATCCCGGTCTCTGTCAAACACCCCCACCCCTCGGTCCCAATCATCCTCCATCCCTGACGCTATCTCCTCACTGATAACCATGGGAACCATTCTGTGGGAACCGGCTGGACCGGCCCGGCTCACCAAAATAGATGGCGAAGAAAAAAAATGCTGAGAAAGAAAATGAGAAATACCTCCCAGAGGGAGGGCTTAAACAGACAGACAGAAACAGGTACGCAACCTGACCAATCAGGGAAAGGTTGGGGGGGGGGTAGATGGTGTGGGAAAGTTCTCCAACAGTTGCTTTGATTTTGGGCTCATCGGGCCACTGCTTTTACTCTTTGGCTTTGGGGCCATCTGTGTCCCCTCTCTTTGTAATGGAGATCTTCAAAGAGAGCAGAAATCTAGAGATCAAACACTGCAGGCTAGTCTGATAAGATGTGAACATATCCCAGCATGCTTTGGTTTGCCAAGATCCGGCTAATATTGCAAGGTCAGATTATATCACTGGGGAATCCCTTCAAAAGGTGAAGTGGATAAAGTTAACCTCAGTGCATCCTCCTTTTCCTAATGCGTAAGCATCACGGATGCACTAGCGCAGTTCCTATGAGAAAACGGACTTTCTTTCGTTGCTGGATGACGGGAAAGGGAGAAGGCAAGAGTGCGCATCTTCTCTTGTCTGAATTTGGCCATATTTCCATTCCCATTTTATTCAACATCATTCAACAGTCCGGGCTCTCCTAGCCCTTTCCCAAGCCAGAGAGGCTGACCCCAGTGTCCATATACCTCGACTGTCCCACGGGGGGGCTGCTCTTCGACCCTTCCCACCCCTAACTGCCCAGCACTCCCAAAGCAAACAGACTTCCACCCCTCGATAACATCAGCCGGATCAGACACAGAGGAAGTACTGCCAGCCTCTGTTGATCCCCATTCCCAAGCTCAACTCAAGCGCAGTGTGTCCCAATACTAATAATTGACAAAATAGAACTAAATATCTCATGTTTATCACTACTTTAGTACTGTCTCTCACCACACACACAGACACACTATGGGTCGCCAGTCTTCCCCTCATTAACACAAACAGTAGCAGTGGGGTTCCTGAGCTGTTATAGCTTGACAGGCTCCACTGGGGGTCTCATTTAAGACTGGCTTCTACACTGTGCAAGTGCACAGACCAGCCATGCAAAAAGAATCCTTCAAGTCCAACAACATTCCCACAGAAGCTGGGCATACTACTATTAGCTTCAGCATATATAACAACCCTATTAACCTTAGAAACTGTGAGCGCTAGTTAGAAGCACATCCATCAAAATCTTGTTTCAAACAGAGCATGCATGATTTAATGTGGGACACATAATGGGACATTTTAAGTAATCTATTGTTCTTAGAAACAAATGACAAATGCATTGGGTAAAGTGATACCATATAGTGATATAAAATATTTTTTTAGTATAGTAAACTAGTATACTTAAAGTCTGCTAATTTAAAACAACTAATCTTGTACTTAATGCACTTTAAATGTGTGGAAGCACAAATACATTTTAGGTTTAATATTAAGACAAATGCATTGTACACAAGTAATAATCCAAATAAAGTTTAATTATAATTTTATATCAGTAAGTCTTGAGCGATATAGTTAGTTACTATGTTTAAAGACCTGAACTATACTTAGTGTGAAATAAATGTATTTTAAATATATAACTTTTTCCTAGGGAACCAACTAACCAGTATCACTTTTGTCTGAATTTTAAACAGTGTATACTTTTTTTTTTACATTTAAAACCTCACAAATGTTAATTTGATGTTTTGCTTGAAAACACAGATTTTTCTTTGAAACTGTTTGGGATATCTCACCACAAAATAAAATGATGCCATCATTTACCAACCATAATTTCACTCCTAATGTCTTCTGTGGAACACAAAATGAAAAAATCTGACATTCAAGCTGCTCTGTTACATTAAAGAGGAAACATTTAAACCATCTGTTTTTAGCCTAAAAAGTGTACTTTAGAAAGACTGTGCTTTACAAATTTTTGTTGCTAAGGTGAAATTACAGAAAGGACTATTTGTTCAAAGTAAGAGAACCGGTGAGATAAACAGAGCCTAATCTAGATGACCAACTAAGCCCCATTTAGCTGCTCAACCAAAGCAAAGTATGGTAGCATTAACATTGGCAACAGCAGGCCATTCTTCAGAGCTACAGGGAACCCAGCACGTAGCCCTGCACTTTAAAGGCATGCTGTGCAAGTTCATGAAAAGACGACTGGAGATAAAAATGGGCTTGAATGATAGCTTGTGGAAAAACATAACTCTCTACAGTCTGCATAAACATGGAAATTCGTAGATAAATTCTGGGGATGAAATAGCTGACAGATATACACACATGGTGACATGGTCTGTCTCTCTTTCACAGTAAATCATGGACACACATGATGCTTTCCTCCTACATGCACACACACACACTCCAGTCATAAGAATGACTGCACTGAGCAACCCTCCCTAAGTACAGCTCATAAAAATGCCCATCAAGGCACACTTTCACACATGCAACTATTAGGGAGGGACGGAGAGGAGGGGTGGCAAGAGACAGGAAAAAGTGAAATGAGAGAAAGAGAGATTTGCAGTCATATGGTTTTTAATACTATTGTTTTCTTTAAAACACTCTGGAGTACCTGCTATATGCATGCGGTAATCATTCAATACTACCGTCCTATGGTATTACCTTCTGATGCCATCACTATGCCTAATGGCTTAAAAGGCAAAAGTGATTGATTTGGAACACTCTACTTAAGGAACAACTTGGTGCCACACAAGACTCAACTAATTAATTCCAGAAGAAAGTGAAGTTAGCATTTTTTATGCTAGCATAGTGTCAGGACACGCTGGATGTGACAAAGCATTTGTAATTTGTGTCAGTGTGTTATAAACAGAACGATGCATCTGTTTACCTGGCCGCATCACTGATTATAGGGTTCTATTATCTTTTTGTCGTGTCCCGCTGCTCGTGCACTGGTGTAAACATGGTGTAAAAGTGCAATATTCCGAAGCTGAAAGTTCATTTTGTTTTTTATGCCATGGTATGTGCATGACATACATTTCATCAGCACAGTTACACTAATTAGAAAAGTATGCACATACGGCAAGCATGCAGCCAAATTTTTAGAACGGAGCATAATCTGTACACTTTTTACAACTGAAGATGTAGCTTTTCAAAAGTACATTCCATCTGAGGTGCGCGGGAATGCAGGCGGTTGAAGCATGCTCTAAAAAGCTTAATCTTTCTCCAGAATTCGACTAATAAAAATGTCTTGGTACTCTTTTTAAACTAAAGTTGCGACAAACTCGCAACCCTCCTGTGGGAGTTTGTTTTTGTTACAGTCTCCACTATTTTGTTGTTGTTGTTATTCTGTCTGCTATTCTTTAGTTCTGTTTTTTAATGTGAAACAACGGCCTGGGACAGTGCTGCCACCTTGTGGAACAACTGATTATTGCAAAACCAAATCAACGCGAATTTGCAACCTGCGCATACAAAGTACGCACTGTTACCAAAATCAGATGATGCATTTACAGTAAGCGTGTACTATTCTGGTGACGAAACTTGCATCATGCACACTCACATTTACACAGACTGTCTCACACAGGTAAAAACCAAACTACACTTTGGCCTTTAGCTCACACCAGCATGTTTATTTCCTGACACTGATTAGTTTGTCTGCAAGGTCACAAGCGCTTGTATGAGGAGGTTAAGAAATACACACAACTAATTTAAACAAGTGCAAAAACATTTTTATTGGTTACAAGTTCTGAAGAGAAATAGCAGACACTGGACAAAGATTAAACTTTCTCATCCAGGCATCCAGGTTTGAAAGTTTATACTCACAACGCATTATTAAAAAAAATAAACCAGATTCATTCTGTGCTTTCTATTACAAAATACAACTGTGTAATACAGCTGTTGCCTCGGTCAGCTGATATTGTCTGTATTTTAAAATGTGCTGTTCCTTTTTTAAAGAATGTTGGGCTGCCATTTATAGGCTGTGATATATGGCTCAGTCTTTCCGTGAGGTGAAAGAGTGCAACCCCTCCTCTCTGAACAACCTCGGGCCCAGTTCTCATGACATCATCGCTGCACAGGAATGCTCTCAAGCAGAAAGCAGCGAGAGGAAGAGCTCATTTCATCTCGCGCTCTCTCTTCCTCTCTCTCATTCCATTCCTATCTCTTTCTGAAAAGATCCGTCAATCATTTACCCTCCCTTTCCCTTACTTGGGAAGATTTCTCCCTCTTCTTTCTTTGTGTGCGTGTCTCATGTTCACTGTATTTTTCTCCTTTATGTTTTCTTCTCACAGACATTCATCAGCTCCCACTTTGCTAAAGCAAACATCACTTTTATTATTGCTCACACTCACAGTTACAGATTTCAACAAAACCTTAATCCCAAAAGACTTCTACTTTGTTGCACAACTCGTCCCACATCATTGGCATACATGAATGACACCTTGTTTTCTAATTGATCAAAGCTTTTTTTCAGCTGTTATTATAAATTTTTAGCAAAGGATGATTCATGAATTTCCACATGGTGGCTGATAAAAACAGGCTTTCTGGGTGCAGAGTGGAAGCTTGAATTACTTGAGTTGAGTTTTTGAAGCAGTAAATCATAATTTCCATGAGGGATTACTTTTCTAGGTGGATGAACTTTTGGATTTCCTGTAGTTGGAGCTTGTTCTGTTCAAACAGTGTTTTAAAAGGACCGTTCACCCTAAAAATTATAACCGGCTGTTAATTTACTCAACCTCAGGCCAAGATGTAAGTGACTTTTTTCTTTAAAGGGGTCATATGACATTTCTAAAAATAACATTATTTTGTGTATTTGGTGTAATGAAATGTGTTTATTTGGTTTAAGGCTTAAAAACACATTATTTTCCATATAATGTACATTATTATTTCTCCTCTATACTGAAAAACGTAGATTTTTACAAAGCTCACCGTTCTGAAAAAGCGAGGTGTGCACTGATTGGCCGGCTATCCAGTTCAGTGTGATTGGCTGAACACCTCAAGCTTGTGACCGAAAATGTTACGCCCCTTAACATACGGTGGTGCCGTCTTCCAGCACGAGGAGAAAAAAACAATTAAACTCATTAGAAACGAGGCATTTGTTGCATCCAGTGGGGACATAATTATTGATTATAATGTCTTACAACTGTCTTTTCTATGCGTGGCATATCGCATTGTATAAGCATAATGCCATGTCTGAATTTGTGATTGGAGAAACAACAAACAAGCGCTACTTTACACTACTCAAAACTTGCAATTAAATCATCAGTGACCCTAACCTAACCCCTAACCCTAACCCTGAACCCTAACCCTAACCCTAACCCATCCTCATCTCAAACAAGAATACCCAAGTCCTCATCCTCCATTAAATGCGCTGCACACATCTGTATATTTGGCTTGAACTGTTGAACTGGAACGGTGTTGTAAATACTGATTTCTAGTCGTGTCCTCTTTTGGAAGGCCAAACAAAGTAGCTTAACGACATGTCAGCTGTGTCTGCAACAATACTACAGCGAGAATCAATGTTATGTCTTTTTCTTTGGGCAGTGTTATGCAAATCTTCCCACATTGTGACATAGACATGAGGGGCGTGTTAGAATGAGCCGTTTTAGGAGGCCGTGGTTGACTCTTAACTTTTATAAACAATATCTCTTTGGATTTGAGACTTTAGTCTGTGCAACTTTACAGATCTTCTTTATAGACCAAGAGCTTGTAACACTCCGAAGAAATAGGAAAATTTTAAATAGCATCATATGACCCCTTTAAAAAAGACGAAATTCAGGCCCTGAATAAATGTCATAAAATCCTGAATGGAGTATTACTATAAATAAGTCCACATGATAAAAACAAGGTTTTAAAAAAAGATTGATATCGGTGATCGTACCGGCCGATACTTCTTTCTGTGATCGGTGATTGGCCTAAAAAATCCTGATCGGAGCACCCAGAGTTATAATGTTATAGATAACGTTCAGCTTTGTGCACAGACCAATGGTTCCACTTCATAACACCTCAATATTTCGTCAGGAGCCACAGGTATTCATTTTGTATTGCCTGATATGCTTTTTTTTTGACTCTCAAAGTGACGGCAGATGTTAACTTCACCAAGGACCACAGTTTCAGCTAACCATCTTCTCTTCTGTACTGTTCTCCAAAAAAAAGAGTCACCTACATCTTGGTTGCCTGAGTGTCAGAACAGCAAATGTGTTAAAAAATGTACAATTCTGTCATTAATTACTTACTCTCATGTCGTTCCAAACCCGTAAGCCTTTGTTCATCTTCGGAATAAAAATAAGATATTTTTGATGAAATCCGAGAGCTTTCTGACGGTCAACTGACAGCAACGTTCAAGGCAAAAAAATGACATAATTAAAATAGCCATCAGTGGTTCAACCGTAATGTTATGAAGCTACAAGAATACTTTCTGTGTCAAAAAAATAATGACTTGATTCAACAATTTCTTCTTGTCCGTGTCAGCCTTGAATGTAGTAGTTGCGTAGCTGTTTATGCAGAGTTCATTGCATTAATTGACACAACTGCTCACCATAAGCAATTAGAAAACAGATGAATTGGTTACAACAGGTTGAATTTCCATTTATTGGCAACTTTAAAAACACAGTGCTCATGGTAAGACACTTATAAAACATTAATAAACCTATACATTTATTAGGGAATGTGTCAAATTTATCGTCTGTGCTAATAGACAGCATACAACAGATGTTGTCCATAGACATGAAGCTTTAAATGACCCAGAATATTTCTTTAATACCCTGCGACACGGACAGAGGCAGCTGTGTGTGTGCACCATGAGATCAGCACGAAATACAGACATTATGCACCATTTAAAAGTATATTTAGGAGAAGTCCAAGTAAGGGTCTCTTTACTGTCTTTGTCAGCAGTAGCAGGAAGCAGCTTGGCTCTGACACAATGGCTCACATCAAACAGTGAGGCTCTGCGCTGCGTTACTGACACACACATACAAACCCGGTGCCAGTCAGGCCAATCAAAACACGGCGCGCAGAAAGCACAAACAGATCTAGGCAAACAGGACATTCCAGCCGCCGGGTGCTACAGATTCCTCACCGCGAGAGCAAGCGGGGGTGCCAACAGGAAATACGCTCCTATTATACATCTCCAATACAAGCACACACACACAGAAGAACCAAAGTCACACACCCTGACCCTCTTTCCTCACAGACTGACCCTTTGCACCGGACACACAGACAGAAGTGCAAGTTTGCAACTCTTTCCGCCAAAATATGACACATCCGGGGTGTGAAAGCTGGATGAGGTTAGCCAAACCACAATGTTCTGCAACGGTTTACTGGGGGAAAGGTGTAAGATAATCTTGAGTAAGTAACACTGAGCTTAGATTTCCACTGACACAACGCCTTCAGATGATGGTAAATGTGTCCATCACACAAAACTGAAATACACTTGCTCTATGCAACTTCCACTAGTCACAGCAAATGGGTCTGTCTGGAAACAAAGCAATGCAATGTACAAGGTACCAGCCCTTTTGAGAAAGAACTAATAAACAGTTTTACAAGTTAGTTTCATCAAATATTTTTAGTAGCAAGTTAACTAGATCAGTGGTTTTTAAACTTTTTCTGATGAGCCCCAAATATCTTGATGCCCTTTATCCCCTTCTAATATATAAAGGCAACAAACCTTTAACAATTTATGTTAAAATATGTTTATGATAAATTCATATGGAATATTTTTTATAAATAACAATAATATGATGAAAATAATATATAATTAGCATTACATATATAATAATAATTAATTTATGGTCATTAAATGGTCTTTGTATCAAAACAAAAGCGATTAATGGCACTATTATCAAGAAAAACATTTACATATACATATACATATACATATATATATATATATATATATATATATATATATATATATATATATATATTTTTTAATCCAATATTAGTATATTAGTGTCATGATTTCCAAACAGTGGTTTGAAGGCTAAATATTTTGTATGCATAAAGGCCAAAACCACAAAACCAGTTATAAATGTAATTTTTTTTAAAATTGAGATTTATACATCATCTGAAATAATCATCTGAATAAATGATCTTTCCATTGATGTTTGGTCTGTTAGGATAGGACAATATTTGGCCGAGATAAGACTTGAAAAACTGGGCCGCAAAAAAGGAAAAAATCTAAATATTGAGAAAATCGCCTTTAAAGTTGTCCAAATGAAGTTCTTAGCTATGCATATTACTAATAATAAAAAAAAAGTTGTAATATATTTATGGCATGGGACAAGATCTTTATCCTAGTGATTTTTAGCATAAAAGAGACATTTATAATTTTGACCCATAAAACGTATTGTTGGCTATTGCACATATACACGTGCAACACATGACTGTATTTGTGGTCAAGGGTGACATATTTGGACGCATAACAATTTTCACTCAGAAATGGCTAGTAATTTCACAATTACAAAGTAACAGCAAGTAACACCTTTAATTAAATGTGAAGTTTTAAAATATAATATTAACTATTAATAAACACTTAATACAAATTTTATAAAAATATCAATAATTTTCAATCGAGCAAAGCAAACAATTAAAATATTTTCTGGAAACATTTACATTATACCTTTCTCCCCACAGCAGACTGAAAATTAAACCGCAATCATATAGTGTTAAATGTGTTACAATTACTGTATTCAATTTAATTAATATCTTATTTAAATAAAATAACTTAGGTTTATGGTAATGACGTGGTTCGGCGTACAGTACAGTACAGTAGTCCCAGTTTACTTTTAAACTAATTTTCCTGATTATACTTACATTAAGTAATGTTTATACTTGCATGAGAGTATTTCTACAGTGCTTTATACATAATTAGGTAAAGGATGTTAATACTTCATCCACAACAATATTTAGGTTAACTTAAACGTTACCCTCATTGTGGTTAGTCTGCACAAGATCAACAAGCTTGTTTGCTTTGCGGCCACTTTAAATACAAGATAAGCATTTGATCTATGTCAGATCATCCACGAATCTTTCTGCAGCATTGTTAGCAGGGCGGCCAGAGTGATTTTTGATGCTCTCAATGGCGGCGGTGTAAACGCACAGTAGGGGTTTACTCACACTAGCCACGTTTGCCTTGAACAGAACCGAATCGCGATTATCCCCTCTCCCCCGCTGGCCTGCACTCACACTTGCACGAAACTTTCCAGGATGGAGCACACTTACGTCATGCAGTATGATTTAATGGAGAACACCACTTTCGCTAATATTCTACTGAATAATTAATAATAATTTATAATTTATGCCGTACATTGATTTTCACTTGTATGTTTCAAAAAATTATTACAGAGACAACTGAGGTTAATTAAATAATTTGCCTTTAATAAATTCATTTCATTTAATTTGATTTACTCGCAAACTAAATTTCCTGTTCATCAATAAGGTAAGAACCAGAGCCATTATAAACCTAAATATACTTGACTGAATTAAAATTATTGAGAAGTGTAGTGTAGTAGTAATAATACAATAAGTTTGTGGTTGTAATGATAACAGTAGCGCACACAAAATAGTATCTGTTCCATGCTATGGTGCGGTTAGCGCTAACACTGCCCGAACCCAAACGAACCGTGCCCTGGCCCACCTCTTTCAACTAGGCCAGGGCTGGCTAAACGAACCATGGTTCAAAATGCCAAGTGTGAGTACACCCTAAAAATCCATTAAACAATAACCCACAAGCAGATGTGAGATTTTTCTCAACAACATATTATGATGGAATAACCTATTTCCGTAAAACTCTCTTCCAACCTGCATATTAAACTAAACTAACTCTGGTTTTAAACTCTGGAGTCTGATGCTGCGTTCACACCAAACGTGAATATAGCGTCATATTTGCGTGTAGGGCGTCTAGTTTGCTGCTTAAATGCATTCACGCGTCTAGAGCGATTGTCGGAGGGGCAAATGCTAGGCGGTTGTCTGTTTGCAAGATGGCTGATGTTGATCGAGCATTCTGGGCTGTTCCACTTTTTCCTGCACACGTCCTCTTAATAAACACATTATCTTGTAAGCGAAAATTAGCTGTAGGCTATATTAGGGGGAAAATAGTTGTGAAAAACGGTGGGAAGGCTAAACGATAAACGTGTACGTGACTCAAAAGTTAAATGTGTATTTACAACACACTTTTCCAAGTGAGGTCCTTTTTCCTGAAATATGAACTTGTGTAAGATACGTGTGTCATATAGCTCCGGTTGACCGCTCACTGTTGAATGAGTGACTCCTGAACAGGCTCTTGATTGGATAACACGGCGCGAATTGACACCAAAGTAAAAAAAATTCAACTCGGGCATCAGATGCGAATTTGCGTCTAATGTGTAAATGCACAAAAGTACCATTCGCGCGAAATGCGCCAGATTTCAATTCGCATCATTCCCGCGTACTAGACGTGCTAATGAGCCAAATTCGCGTCTACCATGCCATGCTAAATGCCTCATTCATGCCACATGACCTCCAGATGCACGTAAAAGCGTCTTTACATTGACTTAACATTGAAATCATTCAAGCAAGACGCCCTTCATGTTTTGATGTGAACGCAGGATGAGGCTACGTTTACACTAATGTGTTTTCATTTTCAAATGGCATTTAAAAATGAAAATGATCCTCATCTACACTGGCATTTTCTCTGTATATCAGAAACGATCTCAGTCCACACAACACAAATGTCACATGGCCATTCATGCAGGTAGAGCAATGAGCATGATGTTATTGTTTACACAGTCACCAAGGATACGCAGAGAGAATGTGGGCAGCCACGGCATCGTTTTCATCAGGCGCCAACCTCCACTCTCTCTCGTGAAGCCAACAAGGAGGTGACCAAAACTGCAATTAATCCCATGGCCACTAGAGGCTTCAAAAGGGAGTTAGTCCCATAGACTTCCATTGTTAAAATGGCCAACTTTATAGCAGAAAACAATGGTGGTGTCACCACCATCGAGCTAGGTGAGCGTGTTTTCAGCAAGCACCTTTTGCCTCATTGCCCATTTTCGATTATCGGGGAGTGACGCTCGATGGCGCACTGTAAAGATGGCGTCGGCCGCCTCCACCCACTTTGAGCTTCAAAAACACTCTTCAGAAATCAAGGGTAATGTCACGGACACTAAGTCCATGTTTTTATAAAGTCTACAGTTTTGTTCCATTTACATCGTAACGTAACTCTGGAGTTTTCAAACTTTTTACAAAAGTCTCAGTTTTCGAGGGTTGAAAAAACGGTGTAAACAACAGGCGTAACTGTAACAAAGGTTGTATTTTTTAAAACAAAAATACACTAGTGTAAATGTCCCCTAAAATGTAGCTTCATGAGAGCAGCCTGGATCTTGTACTGCATGAGGCAGAAAAAGAATGAATATCGAAAAAGTTTCCTGTGCCTTTTAAAAGACAAGCATTACATGACCTCCCCCCCACCCCAACTCGTCTTTCAGTCTCACCAACAAGCACAGATTGAATTATTCTCACTTTGACTTTCTCACTCACACTTTCCCACACACACACACACACACATCTCATGTGCTTCACACTCTGCTCCGGTGCAGACAGCTTGTCAGTCAGTTTGTCAGATTGGCCCCAGAAACATAAGTAAAACACTCATACGCACACACACAGTGTGGATCGCAGTGGAAAATATTTGGGATGTTTTCCCGCGGAATGTCTTGGCATGTCTGAGGAATGTCTCCCTGCTCTCATCTCATCTCTCTCTACCTCCTTTTCCCTTTCCTTTTTGCCCTACTGGCAGGGGTCGGGTTAAAGCGGGGAAACAACATTTAAGACAACATGCCTGTTTTTAAACTCCATGACCTAGACTGGGTTTCTTCTTTCATGAAAATGAAACAATATCTGCAACCCATTTCACTTCTGTAATGTGCCAAGTCAAAATTTTTCAGTAAGAAAAAAAAGCAGGGTTTGTTTTACAGTATTGATGTTGCAATGTGTTTCTATATGACAGTTGTTTGGAAGGGACGAAAAAAAGAAACCGAGGGCCTAGTGATGTCTACCGAAATGGAAAGTGCTTTCAGAGGTGAAGCAAGATTTTATGAAGAATTACAAACTTCCTTTATGGATACAAATGCATCAATTCGCTATAGGAGGCCTTTATTAACCCCAGCGGAGCCATGTGGAACACTTTTTATGTTGGATGGATTTTTTTAGGATTTTTTGGGCATTAAATTTTCCACCATTCACTGCCATTATAAAGCTTGGTAGAGAGCCAGGGCATTTTTTTTTATTTAACTCTGATTGTATTTGTCTGAAAGAAGAAAGTCATATACACAGGATGGTCTGAGGGTGAGTAAATCATGGGGTAATGTTCAGATTTGGGTGAACTATCCCTTTAAAATCACATAGGCATAGTATTTTCAAGTGACTTGAAAATTCATTTTTGTGTATTGACTTGTTTTTTGGTGATACACAAAATGGGAAATTAAGCAATGTTCACACAAAATGGATTGGGACCAGGCACTGTCAAGCTTCAAAAATGACCAAAAGTATACATTAAAATCATTATAAACTAGTCTGCTTTAATAATGTTAATATTTGTCATCTGAAATGGCAGATCTATGTGAGGAACAAACAAAAATGTTTAAATACTTAAAAAAAATATATATAATTTAAAAAAATATTTATAATCAGAAAATCTAGCACGACAGCTGCAGTCACCACTTACTTTCACTGTATGCAAGAGCAGCTTGAACATTCTTCTGAATATCTTTTGCGTTCCACAAATCAAAGACACTCATACAGGAACAGAGTATGATAACAGAACTGCTCTTTTTGGGTGAACTGTCCCTTAAAGACATTAAATCGTGTTCATTTTGATTTCATGTGACTTTAATCAAGTGCTGCTTAAAGTTTAGACTGCAAATAAAACAATGGGGTCAAACGTGCCAACGAAATATGATCAACCAGCCAAGAGTGTTTTGCACACGTGCTCTGCTGCAGTAGAACCTCAAAGTTCTCCTGTCTTTTCATTTTCTTCCCTTTTTCTCAGCCTTCTGCAGATCAAAGAGGCAGACAACACTTTCAAAAACCCTCTCGCTCTTTCTCTTCCTCTCTCTCCTTATATCTTCTCACGTTGTTTCGGTTCCTGTTCACCCCCCAAAACATCCCCTCCACCATATCGTGGGAACTCCTGCGCTAGTGCAACGGCAGCGTCTGCAATACAGAGATCCTGCTTAGTCTCATGTCTAAAAAAAAAAAGGGTCGCTAGTCATCTGATGCTGCTTTATGAAGCTCATTGAGTAAACCTAGAAAGTCTGTCTCCGTGGTTTGGATGCCACATCAGCGAATGCACACTTGTGGAGAGTTTCTCAGAGAAGTGGCAGGGATCAAGTATTGGCCCTGCGAGGCCAATGGAATGGTATGAGAGGGAATGATAGCAGTAACATGGTAATGTGTCAGGATTTTTACTGTATTACTGGATACCAGACATAGGAGTGGTACGAGATATGAAGAACATGGTGTTGAGTTCGAGAAATCATAACCATTTGAGCAAAATAATTAGTGATTCTTGCTGAAGCAAGTGTCACTGTTATTATTGCTTCTAATTTTAGTGACGAAAGGATTCAAACTATATTATAGGACAATATGGGAATATCATGAACACTTGAGTGTTGGGCTCTACTGATTTATAATTACCCAGAATACCCTAACAATATCAGTAGTGGATGCTGAACTTTAAATAAATATATACAAAACGCTTTCCTTGAGTAGAAAAGCCGTCCTAAAGAAGGCTGAGAGATCTTTAACTGTTCTCTACTGCTTAGGGCTTCCAGATATTCGTGAACAGTGTTTATTTGAAATACAAATTTTTGTAGCATTAAAAACATATTTTACTGTCGCCTGATCAATTTAACACATACTTGATTATTTTGTGAGGAAAAAAATCATAGTCACCCCAGACTTATGAATGGTAGGATATAAATTTATATAACATAAAATAATCTATTTCTATATATTACATACGAATGTGTGTGTGTGTGTGTGTATTCTCAAAGTTGGGTTGAGAGCTATGATGACTTTCACCTCTATTTTTTATCGCGGATGTATGTATATATATATATATATATATACACACACACACTAGTGGTGGGCCGTTATCAGTGTTAACGCGAGACTCTTATCGGGCGATTAAAAAAATATCGCCATTAATCTATTCTCAAAGTTGGGTTGGGAGCTGGGTCTATACTAAGCAAGCTATGATGACTTTCACCTTGATATTTTATATAACCAACTGGCTGAGGCCAGCCTAAAAAGATGCTCAGGAAAGCTTATCTTTCTCACGTCTTTTTGAGCCTTACAGCTTGTCGATTTAAACATTAAAGCATCCAAACACAAGACGCGTAAAAGCTGAACAGAGTAGCTGGTTACTCGCTCACTGTGTTCGGTGCGCACGAGAGAGAGATGCGTATCACGGACACTGAATCGAGCTCTCTTCTGCGAAGTTCTCCTCGAAGTCCCTCCTGCACCTGAACGAACAAATACAAATCACAGTTTGAACAAAAAAAAGATGCCAAAGAGCCCAATTCAGTACTCGCGGTGTTCTGGTGTTCAGGGCTCACGCAGAGAAAGGCGTCTCAAAACACTTGAACACCGAATTTGCTTATTTTGCTCTTGTGCTGATAAATACATACAAAATATGTCAAAATATACGCCTTGGAAATTATGCTCGAAAAAAATGGGATGTGTTTTGTATTGGATGCGTTCATCGTCTCTTAAAGTGACCGCGCCTGTTAATCCAAGAAAATGAAAATCACTCACTGCTCTTGACTGAATTACTTTGTAGTTTTAACAGTCAAACCAAAAATTATTCAGTAACCTGAAATAATTTCTGATATATATATATCAAATAAACTGTAATAATGTGAGAAATGTTGAAGACTATCCAGTGCTATTTTACATTTAATTATTCGGTTTCTGTACCTTGACACCAACAAACTTGAAAAAAACTTAAACATTGTGTAAATAAAACAAATAAACGAACATATAAATTAAACAATTTCAAACAGGGCCCACTGGTACAACCTTCACCGGGGCCCCGTCTTCTCCGTGTGCTTTACGTATGTCTTCGGCAGAATTCGAATGAGCCATTTTAATCTAGATTAATTTAGATCAATTTCAAGATCACAGTGAGATTAATCTAGATTAAAAAAAATTGTCTATGCCCACTTATATATATATATATATATATATGGTTGCTTCCATAACATTTAATTTATTTAACATGTTTCTTGGTCACTACAAAACACTGGTCCTTTTATTCGTGTTATTTCATAGTTTTGATAACTTCACTATGATTCTAAAATGTGAGAAACAGTCAAAGAATAAGTAGGTGTGTTCAAACTTCTTACTGGAACTGTATGTCTGTATTAAAAGTGTTAAATCAATCTGATGAATATGTAACTGAATAGAAAACATTTACCAGATTGAGTCAGATATCTTATCCATTTAGTGCTCTAGATGCTGTGCTGACACACATTTTGAACTCAGCTTAGCCCTGATCCTGACTTAATTCTGTTGTGGACCGAGAGGAATTCACAGGAAGAGGCATTGATAAAGCAGAGAGGGAGAAAGAAAAAGAAAGATAGACTGAGAGACAGAGAAAGAGAGGGGATTATGGCGGGATGGGCAGGGGAGAGGTTAATGATTGGCAATGAGTATCAATGGGCCACACAGAGGGCTCCAGGAATGTCTCACAAAGAGCCGAGGGGCAAGTCACTGTTAATCAAAGGACTTGACAATCAGATAACAAAAGGGTTAACTTAGCATGGGTGGGCTTCCACATACCAGCCCCGAGGTGCACCTCCAAAACCCCCCTTCCACTTTCCTGCCATCATACCGGCTTTATTTCAACCTCGCCATCACATTCCAATGTGTGTATCTCATTCAGACCATAAAAACCCTGTCGTTCTACTTTCTAGCACAATTTGTTGGTACATTTTGTTCAGCAAACACGTGGAGGTGGATGAAACCTCAGGCAACAAATGGTGGAATGTGACAGATCAGGATGGGAGCCGACGGCCACCCGCTCAGGAAAGGTAGGTGGCCATATAATTGACACATTTGAGGAAACTACCACCCATGTGGAGCTCAGACGATCCACGTCCAGACTAGATCTCTGTGCTCTCCTTTCCTCGCTGGCTATAGGTGTGAACTTGGTGTGGTAGAAACGGTTTTGACTGTTATGAGGTGTGTGTCATATGATACATGAAGAATTGCGCAGTCAATGAGTTTTAGGATGTCGCATCAACAGCTTAACCGTTATGACATAAACAATACTAGGCCGTGACAAGTATTAAGTATTAGTAAAGGTATAGTTCATAGAGAATTAAAATTTTAATCATCATTCTCACGTTGTTCCAAACCCACATGACTGCTTCCCCCATGCAGATTTTTTCTTAAAGGGGGGGTGAAATGCTATTTCATGCATACTGAGTTTTTTACAAATTAAGTCGTACATTTGAATGAGTATTTTTGTTCCCAAAATATTCCTTCCGGTTTGTCACAAGTTTCGTAAAGTTTTTTTTCGAGTATGGCTCTGTGTGACATTAGATGGAACGGAATTTCCTTATATGGGTCCTGACGCACTTCTGCCGGAAGAGTGCGCGCTCCCATATAGCAGAGCACTGAGAGCACAACAGACTTCACTGATCAGAGCGAGAGCGTCGCGAAATGTCACAAAAGGAGTGTGTTTTGGTTGCCAGGGCAAGACAACCCTGCACAGATTACCAAAAAAAAAAAACAGCATTAAGGGACCAGTGAATGGAGTTTATTTTTACAGAGCATCAACGGAGTTGTGCAAGTGTTTGTGTTTGTTCCCTGCATTTCGAAGATGCTTGTTTTACAAACAAGGCCCAGTTTGACGACGGATTTGCGTATCGTTTATTTCTTAAGGATGATGCAATCCCAAGGAAAAAGGGTCACGATCGTGTGTTGGAACCGCAGGCGGTGAGTAAAACTGCTTCAAATATTTCTGCCTCCTTGTTAGTGCGTCCCCTCCCATGCCAGAGACCCGGGTTCGAGCCCCGCTCGGAGCGAGTCGTTACTGCTGCTGCTCTCGTTCAGTTTCAGCCTCGGGATCTGATTCTGGATCATAAATAAACGGCTGAATCTGACTGTAAGCCATGGTTTGTTTTGGATGATGGGTTTTCCCTCACGGTAATGTCACAGCTTCCACATGCTCTCAACGCAAAAGCCTACTCGTGCTCGTGATTTTTTAGCTCCGCCCACACGTCACGCCTCCAGCCGGTCGTGTTTTTCCGGGAAAAATCGGTACAGACTATCTTTCTCTTATGAATATAATAAAACTAAAGACTTTTTGGATTTATGAAGGATGCAGTACTACTCTATATGTACTCAAGATTAACAGGATATTGAGTGAAAACGAGCATTTCACTCCCCCCCCCCCCCTTTAACAATGAAAGTGCATGGGGAAATGTTGAGCTCCAAACATTAACAAATGGAACCATAAAAGTACCATAAAATAAGTCAATTTGACTTGTGAGCTATGTTCAGTCTTTCAAAACCATGCAAGTCTACATTAGGATCAGACCGAAATCTTAGATCATCATTTATTGAAAACAGCTCTCAAATCCCATTCAGTCCCATTTGCATATTCAAACTCGCTGCATCACTTTTTTGCCTCTGATAAAATTAAATTAGTTCTGATTTTTCATGTTTGAATATGCAAATGCAAATACAATTTTAGAGCTTTGGCAAAAAGGCAATATTCTTTGTGAATTACAAAAACTGTATGGTTTCAGAAGAATACACAAGTCATATGACTTACTTATTTATTTATTTATGGAACTGTAACTGTAATCCATATATAGAAAAAGCAGTGTTAACAATGCTAAACATCTCCCTTTGTTTTTCATGGAACAAAGGAAGTCACAAGTTTGTGATGACATTAGAACAAAATTTGACATTAGTAAATTACACATTTTCTATTTGTGTGTTAATTAACCCTTTAATAACCCTAAGGAGATTGCATAGTCTATCTGGTAACTGGATAACAAAAACAAAATACTTATAAACATATGCTTATAGTGTAAAGTCTTAAATATGAGACACAGAAGACTTGCTGAAAATTCAGATTTACCATCACAGGAATAAATCACATTTTTAAATATATTCAAATACAAGAGAGTTATTTTAAGTTGTATTTTTAAATTTCATATTTTGATCAAATTAATGCAACCTTGGCGAGCATAAAAGACTTCTTTCGAAGACATTAAACCAATCTTACTAGCAATGCTAACCCATATTTACGGTGCTCTTGAATCCTACATTCACAGGTAGTAAACAACTGTAGACCTGCAATGGAGCCGTAGGTACAGCTCTATGGAGATCAGGTATTACAGCAGGAATGAGTCGAGCACATATCTGCCTCCATCGCTCTCTGACTGATTTTTTTTGCCTCTGTTATCTCTCACTACATCTTTCTGCCTGTTTTTACTTGCAGGGCTCTCTCTTATCACAGGCTCCTTTCCCATCAACCTTCCACCTTCCACTTATTCACCCCATCCCACAAACCATCTTATTGGTATTACGTTGTTTTTTAACAGTACTAGAGAAAGCATCACTTTTACTAAAGATCTTATTTCTCACAATCCTCTAACCACATTTATTAAATTTCAACATTATAACATCCTGTTTGTGCTATGGACATGATTGATACCTTAAATCATGTGGTTTTCTGAGAATAGTTTTATTGTGACATTTCTAAGCAATCTAAGCTATAAACCAGTAACCACCAAGAATATCCTAGTAACAAAAGCGCTAGCAAGATCTGGCTGCCTACCTGTAGTATGCTCTTTTATTATCTTGCATTATTTAGCCTTGTTAAAGGGGGGGTGAAATGCTCGTTTTCAATCAATCTCCTGTTAATCTTGAGTACCTATAGAGTAGTACTGCATCCTTCATAAATCCAAAAAGTCTTTAGTTTTATTATATTCATAAGAGAAAGATAGTCTGTAACGATTTTTCCCGAAAAAACACGACCGGCTGGAGGCGTGATGTGTGGGCGGAGCTAAAGAATCATGAGCGCCAGTAGGCTTTTGCGTTGAAAGCGTTTGGAAGCTGTGACATTACCATGAGGAAAAAAACATCCAAAATAAACCATGGCTAACAGTCAGATTCAGCCGTTTATTTATTATCCAGAATCAGATCCCGAGGCTGAAACTGAACGAGAGCAGCAGCAGCAACGGGGCTCGAACCCGGGTCTCCGGCATGGGAGGCGGAAGCACTAACAAGGAAGCAGAGATATTTTAAGCAGTTTTACTCACCGCCTGCGGTTCCAACACACGATCGTGACCCTTTTTCGTTGGGATTGCATCACCCTTAAGAAATAAACGATACGCAAATCCGTCGTCAAACTGGGCCTTGTTTGTAAAACAAGCATCTTCGAAATGCAGGGAACAAACACAAACACTTGCACAACTCCGTTGATGCTCTGTAAAAATAAACTCCATCCACTGGTCCCTTAATGCGGTTTCTCTTTTGGTAATCTGTGCAGGGTTGTCTTGCCCTGGCAACCAAAAACACACTCCTTTTGTGACATTTCGCAACGCTCTCGCTCTGATCAGTGAAGTCTGTTGTGCTCTCAGTGCTCTGCTATACGGGAGCGCACGCTCTTCCGGCAGAAGTGCCCTCAGGACCCATATAAGGAAATTCCGCTCCATCTAATGTCACACAGAGCCATACTCGAAAAAAACTTTCCGAAACTTGTGACAAACCGGAAGGAGTATTTTTGGAACAGAAATACTCCTTCAAATGTACAACTTAATTTTTGAAACTTTGTCCATGTTTAGCATGGGAATCCAACTCTTTAACAGTGTAAAAAACTCAGTATGCATGAAATAGCATTTCACCCCCCCTTTAAACAGCAAAGGTCCAATGACAGAGCCCTGAGGGACACAACATGCTATGTGGTTTTGTGGAGAGAAGTGTGTTGTAATGTTTCAAAGCAATCTCTCTTATGATTTTAGCCTACCACAGAAATTTTTTTACTTTAACTAGTAAGCAATTAGCCAGCAACCACTAGTCTCGCGTAGCCAGACTTTCAGACTGAAGGTCTGGAATTCATGGCAGCTTTCGTTGGCCAAGGCTTGCCCATGAGGCCGTTTGACCGCCATGTCAAACAACCAATCATGTTTCGAGGTGTGGAAATGTCACCACAATAACAGACTGGTGTATTTAACTCTAGGACGTATTTAAAAGAAAAATAAATGCCAAGAGCTTTAAATATTTCACATAATTTTGAAAATCCTGCTTTTATTTAATCCTGATAAGCACTCGTCATCACAGTTGTAAGCACTTGCTTTCTTCTTTCGTGAGTGGTTTGGTGACACGGTATCATTGTTTCCAGGCGAAACGTTAAAGAACGAGACACACAAGTCTCGTGAAAATCCAAGAGAATTCAACCAATCCCATGACGACTTCGACACTGCTGAAGTGTTTCCACTTTTGTGTCCCATGTGCATCAGACGTTTAGCCAACGGCCCATTAAGCTACCACTATGAATATCCTAGCAACAACAGTGCTCTGTGGATATGGCTGTCTACCCATGGTATACTCTTCTGTTATGTTGCAATATTTAGCCTTGTTTTGGGCATATACAGATTAAATAACAAAGGTCCAATGACCAAACCCTGAGGGACACTACATGCCATGTGGTTTTCTGGACAAAGGTGTGATGTGATGTGGTGTTTCAAAGTGATCTCACTTATGATTTTTTTAGCCTATAATAGAAAACCTTTTGACATGAACTACCAACGATCTACTGACATCCTAATAACCATATCAGTGCTAATGATGACTAGGTACTTTTTTGTCTTTACCCTTTCTTTCTGTTTGTCTCATGTTATGTCTATATCCCACTGGTAAATGCTTATTTCCTTATCTACATCCATTGTCTGAATTCCGATCATCAGGAAATGCCTGAAGAAAGTTCCTCCTGCACATGTTCTACTGAAAACAGCAGTTGAACATCAAGCCAATGATTCACAGGAGAAGTGTCACCGGAGAAGCCCTCTATCTCCTTGAGCTTCCTTCCGGACACACAACTCTTATGTCTGAAGAGAAGACACAAATGTTTTAAGACAGGGTGTACTTCAGTGCAAATGTTTAGGTACTGTATCTCACTATTCAATTTAAAGTCACAATGCAATTCCAAAATGACACTTGCATGTCATACTGACGGACAGAATTCATGACGCAAAACACTGGTTTGTTATCCTGTAAGAGCTTTAAAAACAAACCTTCTTCTATTATTTTGTGTGTGGCTGTTCCACTCCTCTAAAGGTTCCTCATGTTTGCTTGCAATGTCATTGCAACTTTTTGTGGTAGAAGATCAAGAGGTCAAGAAAGAAGGTTTACTTTTTTTCTTTCCTTTTAATATTGATAAAATTGATAAGAGCATTTCTTTTAAAGAGGACACGGTTTCTGTTCTGGTGAGAACACGTGCAAGAGATGCACACATGTGCTTGTTTACAGGCATGCACAACTGACCTGGCATCTACTGAAAATGTCTGCAGGGGTGAGGTGGACGTGGAAATGTCTGAGAACGTGCACCGCCTGGTCACGTGCCTTTTCTGAGCAGTCCAGAGTCAGGCAACGGCCCTCACCGACCTGTGAGCGTAACTATACACATAGACACACACCAAGTCACTGGACAGGTTTTTGGTAAACAGACTGGTGCTCTGTACTAAAACCTATTGATCTGCCTATGAAGATAAATGTCCTATGTGGGCAGTAGGATGCAAGACAGCTCACAGAGTTTGCATGTCTCTCAACTCAAACACACACTTACAGTTTGATAGGGCTGACCAGCGGTGAGGATAACACGACCTTCAGCACGAGCCAGCTGCAGGAGAGAACATAACATGACTGCTAGTACATTACTTACTTAATATATTAATTCCATTACTATTTTTTTCAGATAATAAGAGTTATTTAGTTATGCTTTGACACAACTACTCATACGGAGGTTTATATAAAAGAGGACACCAATAAAGTCTTTAAACTTCATAAGGAATTTTCCTTAAATTTCTTTGTAGCCAAATACAATAACCTCTGCCTTTAACTGTAGGAGACCCTATGGGGCTGTAGACAGATGATAGCACTACCGTATGTAGATCTGGGAGCCTAACATTTCTGTTTTTGGCATTTTTTGGCGTTGTGTGAGCATGTACAGGAAAAAATCAAAGGTCCAAGGATAGAGCCCTGAGGGACACCACATGCCATCGAGGTCCACTACGAGTTTTAGTTACTTATTCTATCTGAATTAGATCTGAGACAGCTGAGGACCATCTTATAAAGACATACTAAGTATAAAAATAAAATTTAACTTTAACTAAATGGTTGTCAAATGTCAACAGCGGGTGACAGATGTCTCACCTCTGCTGCTACTTTATGTCATCTGTGTTTTCTAGCATCTTGACATCCACCCCCAGACAGCGCAAAAAACGTCCCAGACCCTGCAGCATGTTATCACAGACCACTCGTAGCTCTGGTGGTGTGATAGTAGGCCCTTCATACTCCGAAGTCATCTTTAAACAGTCATCCATGGAGTGGGGCTCATTTGACTTCTGCCGAGCCTGAAGATAAAAACACACTACAAAATCATTGGTGAAGATGAAATTACTTGACCTTTCTAGAACCTAAATTGCTCTAAAGATTGTGATCCACTATAATGCATCAAGAGAAAATTTTGGCCAAGCCAAACAGTATTACAGGGACTGTCACAAAACTTCATTATTTCCCATGGGTTCTTTAAAGTAAATGATAAATTCTGCAGTAAATATGCAGCAGCTTTAAACGACAGATTATAAAATAAATGGGAAAATTATTATATATTATCTAATAATACACAAAGTGACTAACGACATAAAAACCACACAAAAAATAAACTAATTTGAATGTTTGCCACATTTTTAGTTGGACTCCTTAATTTTTTTCACCATAAAAACTCCACATGTTCTCAGCTCCTTTTATATTGAATTTTATGAGAGTAACTATGACAACAAAGCAATTTTCAGGACTAAAGGCTCATAAAAAGCACAGTCAAACACCAATGGACTGACCTCTCTTCTTTTAGACTGCTTGTTCTTCTCTTTGGGTTTCTTTTCCTCACGGCTCTTGGCCAGTTGGGCTGAGGGAATGGATCGGAGGTCCTCTGGCAAACCAAATGCCTTTGGGTCCCGGGAGAGGATGAGGTAGACATCCAGCAGGCAGTACGCATCAGTGGCTAAAAAAAAAAAAGCGTCACAAAAAGAGATTGAGACAATGTTTGAAAATGTCATGCCACTACTCATGCATTGTGTGTTACCCGCATAGCGGAGTTGGCTGGTCCGGAGAGGTCGGCGTTCCCAGTTGGAGAGTTGCTCGGTTTTGTTCAGTGGTTTTCCTAATATCTGCTGCACTAGCAAACTGAGGCCCTTCTCCGCTGGTCCCTCACTCACTTCCACTGACCGACACCCTTTGTTTCCCAACCAGCACCGCTGAATCTGGGGGGACAGAGGGCAATTGTATTAAAGAAACAACATAGGTTTTAAAATCAAAATATGGCTGGGAATATCCAATCAGCAACGGTTAGCTAGGGGGTCATTTGTAGCAGCACCTCCTGATGAACATGAAGCAGATCCAGAACTCCTTCCATTTTAATTGGCTCTTCCCTGAGCTCCGGCCACGTGCTGACCAGACTTCGTAAGTCTCCAGACATCCCATAACCTAGATACACACATACAGCTAGCAATGCTTTCCAAAGAAGACCGAATTACCATGTCTTTCCAGATAGCCAACCAATAATGTACTAACACAAGAAATATGAAGAACACCAGAAAGTCGGTGGCTTCATTTGCTTTAAGGCTTCCTACCCAGTTTGAGGATGTTCTTGTCAGACAACAGAGCTCTGATGAAGTTCACTGTGGAGCTGTGGTGGCTAATGGCGTGAGCACAAAGGTCCAACAGAAACACCCGTTCCTGTACGGCCAGCTGGATCAGAGCCACACGCTGAGAGGATACTGTGCCAAAACCGGCTCTCCATTCCATGTCTATTCCCACCACACAACCAGACTGATGAAGAATGGGGAGAGACAGTTACAGAAGACCTTTAATACAAAACAGGTCTTCCTTGTTCTCCGGAAACATCCTAATTAAAATTTATGTGACAATTCAAACTGCATCAATACTTTAGAGGTTAGCCAATCATAACAGAGGTCTTAAAGGTACAGTAGCAAATGGTTACCTTTAAAACAGCTTCTCTGCACTGCTCAACTTCATCTAATGACTCTACAAAGAGGACGTTTTCTCTGGGCAGAGGCAGCTGATAGTATTTTTGCATATCAGACTGAAGAGGTGTCCAAGATTCGGGTGGACCGCTCACAAAACACATCTCTCTATGACAAGATGACAGAAATAAACTTGTGAGGTTGATGGCTGTGTGTGTACTTTGGCTTGTAAGCTAAAGTATCTTCGCAAGCAGTGTAAAAAACAGACTTGTGTCAGAAGGTTTGTGTGAGGGTTACAGTAAATATTATTATTATTGGAATGGAAATCATTTATGGGAGGACTTCACAAATATAGTTTCTTAAGTCTGTTTGTGTGTGTGTGTGTGTGTGTGTGTGCATTTGATTGAATACTTACAGCTGGTTCTTGCGGGAGAGGCTCTGAATTTTGTCCCAGACTCCTAGGGGAAGCCTGTTTCTGGGTAAGTTGTAATGTGCAGCCCACTGGGCAGCAGTCTGGAGGCTGCAGTGTTTCACCAACAGCTGCACCAACTGAATCTGGAGCTCTGCATTGCCTTCAATCATGGCCTGAGAACACAACACACACACTCTTTAAAAACTCAGTTAAAATGTTTAGGTGTTTAATAAAACAGAATAAGTGTTACCTGAACATGGTCTCTCCAGTTCTCTTCCGACATGCTTTTCTGTCAAATAAAAAAAAAGTAGATATATCAGTGCAGTTCTTAAAACTTTCACCTCTGTAATGTGATTTCTGAAAGTGATTTGGTTAATCAAGATTTGATTGGTTTATAAGTAACTAAAACAACGTTCACGTTTTTTGCCACCAAAGTGGCTTTATATTGTTCATCATGTCATTTTAGAGATAGATGTTACATTTGTTCCTATCTATTAATTCATTGATATTATCAGGAAAAAATAACTGCCATGTCATAATAAAGAAAAAATATTTTTTTCTGATTTATTTATTTGCTTGCCATAATCTTCTAAATTAAATTAAATTAAATTAAATTAAAATTAAATTAAATTAAATTAAAATGTAATTTTATTTTATTATTGGTTCTTTACAAAAAAAAAAGTAACATTTGAAAAAAAAAATGCTTTACTAATTATTTATAAATTATAAGCAACATAAATGATTTATAATAAATATCTAAAAAAATACATTTCATTTTAAAAAGTTAATTACTAACCTTAATAATGTTAAATTAAGCATTATATTTAAACCTTTATTACCAATTATTATTCGTGGTATTTATGTTATTGATTTTTTTTAAAACCTGTCCACAAAATCAAAGGCATGTGGTTCAACCAACATGAAACATAAAAACCATAAAACAGGAAATGACATCATGGAGGGGAACCCTTGCAAACCCTAATGACTGTGTGCAAAGGTCAATAAGTCTCTTAAAATATCTAATAATTGTACTTTTTAAGTCAACGTTTGTAAAACGTCAAGTGGTGCGACTCTCCAAAGTCATAACGATATGTATAATTAATTATATTTGTAAAAAACAAATAAGTCTTGCCTTGAAAAAAAAAACAGAAAAAAAAAATAAGATATGTTCACTCACATTCATTCACGCCTGATTATTATTTCATATTCTTTCTCGACAGTTACACAAGTTGAAATATTTTAAGTTACGGAAGTGAATCTATCATCAATACAAAGAGTAGATTTCTAAGACACCTTCACATATTTGTGGCTAATGTGAAAAAATGGCTGTGAAGAAGGGAATGTTCTCACCTCGCCAAAGGTTTTGTACATGAGAAACCTCAGTGAATCCAGCTTCCTCTTGTAGACAGAATTAGAGCACAGACCTGTAGCACACACACACCCCACGAGACCAGTGTAATCATCACACACACACACTGATGAACCTACACACAGCCGTGCAGTGAGACGCTCACACACCTGGATCAATGCAGAACTTCTCCATGAGTCTGAACACATGTTTACTGAGCAGCTTGGGCTGGATCTGCTCCGTCTGATGTTTCGAGAGAACCACGCTTGGGTACTGACTGAAACCACACAGTGCATACACATTACACAAGGTTTATTAATTATACATAGTTTTGCAGAATCAGGCATCAAAACTTTAAAACGTTTAGTAGAAAAGATGAAAATGATTAAATTATAAATTATGGATACATGAGTTTTATAATATGAAAGAACAGACTTTGTTATTAATAATAATAATAATAATAATAATAAGTTAATCAATATTTAAATATGATATTTATAAATTGTACACAATTTTGCACAAGTGAAATACACCTCATCAATAAAGTGTACTGTAGAAAAGATGGATGAAAAATAAACTGAAAAAAAAACACACCTTTGATATTATTAGTAGTAGTAGTTTTATTATTAAGTAAACATTTTCTTATGTAAAGATTGGTCATCAAGACACTAAAATTTACATGAAGTTGGATCATTATATGAAAGAACAGATGATTATTATTTTATTTTTACAAATTCATGAATCACAAAATAAATAATAGTATTAATATTGATTTGAAATCAGGCATCTGAACATTATCATAAGAAAATGTCTCTGATAAATAATGGCTAAATGCATGTTATAAAATGAGAGAATATGAGGGAAATGTATATTATGTTATTAATAACAATGTAATGTAATAATAGTCATATTATTAAAAGTTAGTATACTTTAAAGGTGCTGTAGGGAACTTTTGTAAAAAAATATTTTTACATATTTATTAAACCTGTCATTATGTCCTGACAGTAGAATATGAGACAGATAATCGGTGTAAAAATCAAGCTCCTCTGGCTCCTCCCAGTGGTCCTATTGCCATCTGCAGAAATACACCGCTCCCGGTAAGAAACAACCAATCAGAGCTTTGTTTGTGTTCAAAATGTAGAGAAATGTATATAATAAGCGAGTACACCATGAATCCATTTTCCAAACCGTATTTTTAGCTTGTCCTGAATCACTAGGGTGCACCTATAATAAGTGTTTATATTCGAACTATTTTAGATTGCTTCGGGGGTACCGCGGCGGAGTAACCCAGTACCTTTGTGATTCTTCATAGACATAAACAGAGAGAAGCAGTTCCGGCTACGATGTTCTTTCGCAAGACACAAGCAGTTCTGTTTATTAACCGCGAGAGCATCAAAAGTTACCTACCGCAGCTTTAATATAATTGTGATATTAATAGTTATAGGTTTCAATAATAATTGAATTTCCTGGTTCAAAAGATTTTTGCATTAAAAAACAAGCCTAATTTAAAAAATGGTTTTGTATTGTGACACTGTTGGCAATTAAAAACATTTGTCACATTCTCCCTAAAAGTTCATAAAACTATAAAGAGATTAAAATAATGCAAAGGCAGGGTGAATAGACACTGTGATATGTGATATATAGCACACATATCTCAATATAAACACATTTGCTTGGATGGTCACCTGAGCAGTGCCTGCATGTTGAAGTTGGGCTCGCACCAGGAGTCCAGCAGTGAGACCAGACGCTGCTGCAGGTCAGGAAGGTCACGCACATACAGCTCGGCCAGAGACAGCTTGTCCAGCAGAATGAGAGGAACACACATCTAACAGCACAGACAGAGGACAGCCGAAATGAGACGGTGCAGCTTAAAACAGTACTAGCTACTCCTCAAGCTGTGTGAACTGACCTTCTCCATGTCCAGATGCTTCTGCAGTTCCACTTTGACACTGAACATCAACGCCTGTCATTAAATACAGCATTTCATGTCATTACAGCTTATAAAAAAATAAGCATTTTAAATTTTTAGTCAATGAAAAGGCTGATTATATTCCATATTCATAATAAAATAATAAATCAGTTCTTAATTAAAAAAATAGGTAATACATATTAATAAAAAAAAAAGGATTAACCTGTTAACTGTCACTCACGTTTTTGAAGATAGACTTGAATGTGCATTATACAAACCTAAATTTTTATAATTCATGACTGAAAACATTTTGTAACATGATTTTGATGTGCCATTTACATGGTAATGCAATGTCTGATTTTAAAATGGGTTTTAAAGGATGAATTTAGAGATTTTATGTTTTCAAGTGATATATAACTTCTAATGATTTCTAAAATGTGATAGAGAAAAAGGCAATGAGGAAATCTTTTTTTTAAACAAAGGTCAAAGCTCCTTTTGTAATGTAGATTTCTGAGGGTGCACTCTTGTCATAAATTAATCTATTACTTTTCCTACATAAATTTTAACAAAAAATATTGGAAAAATATATATTTGGGAGTCTTAGACCTTTCCAACGATATATAGTTTGTCAAGATTAGATTAGATTTGATTGTAATATAGTATAGTCAACGTAGGTGTCCCGTATACGGTTCAGGGTGACATTTAACAGGTTAAACAGCCTAATTTTACTTGGAGTATGTAAAATTCTCAATTGTAGATTCATGTTTTTATTAAGTAACTGTCATGAAATAATATTACAATGACAAATTTTAGTAGCAAATAATAATTTTTTTTTTTGTAATTTCTGAACAACAACATTTTTAATACATTTTTTTTATTTGGTGTGCAATGTGACCTGAATTAAATTTTGATTCCTGCATTTAATGATAACAATTTTGTTCTTTAATTGTCATAAAATAATGTTACAAAGGAAAGTTAATAGCAATACATAATTGTAATAATAACTGTAATTGTCTTTTTTTTTTATGAGCAACATATATTTATTTATTTGTTGCTGTTTGATTGATTTGTGACCTAGACATAGTTTTGATTCCTGCATTTAATTATAGCAAATAACATTTTTTTTTGCAAGTTATTCAAAATTTGCACAAACATATTTGAAATTAGAATATTCAAACTCAGAATTCTGTCTAAAAAGCAAAACAATAACATAAATAAAACTAATTTTATTTAAATAAATAATTAAATCTTGCCCATTACTGACATTACTATATTTTTCTACTACTGGTAACTATTGTTTTTTTTCTACATCACTGTATTTGAGCCAGGAATGGAAATTAGCACCAGGTGATTTGTGTTGTGGCGGGTAAACTCGCTTCACCTACCGGCCACCGTGGCGGGTAATTAAAAATAGCTGTTGGTGGACAAAAAAGTAAATTTCCATCCCTGGTGTGTGTACACCGGCGGAGTGATATATTTGTTGGTTATTTACAGTACGTTTTATAGCACGCGGTCATGATATACAAGATCGCGGGAAAAGTTGAATTTGTTATCGCGCACAAGTTTCCGCATACTGTCACGTCTCTGTCAGACCCCGGTAAGTTCATTTTCCTCCAGCATTTTGCTACATTTTAGATTATATGGACAGTTTGTGTTTATCTTATTGTTTTTAACGTCATAATAAGCAAACTAACAAACAGTATTATCGGTCACGTGTCTATAACTGCTGTGCGGGGGATGCATTTTATTTCCAGTTTTCAAGTACTTTTTCAGAAGTTAGCTCTGTGGCTAGTAAGTTGTTATGTAGAAACAACATTGTATCGCTACACATGTTTGACAGCTCTGGCATGACGAGACACGTAAAAACGATGTATTAAAAACGCTGTGCGTTCGTTTGTCGACGGCGTAAAAGTTTGCAAGCAGAGATTTCTTTTAGTGATACAGTGTTGAACAGGGGACTTTTCTTTCCTTTGGAATTAAATACAACATTATTAATGCGTACAAAAATGGTTTAGAATATCGCAAAAATGTTTAAGTGCATTAAAAAAAGTTGAGTGCAGTGTATCATCCGGTTGGGCTGCGGAGCTGAGAGAATGAGCTGCTTCAGCAAGAGTCAGCTGTTTCAAAACCTAGTAAGCTGCATAGATTTTGAGCTTCACTGAAAGAGAAAATGTCAGTATTTCACTGAGACTTGAAATTAAATAAACTGCTTAAGTATTGTAGATCTTGTAGTATTAATTTTCACATGCAGTAACACTTTGTCTGTTAAAAACAAGAAAGTGGCTGGTAAAAACATTGAGTGGCTGGTAGATTTTGAAATCCAACATCCACAGTGGCCGGTGGACAACAAAGTTAATTTCCAACCCTGATTTGTGCATATTGTCAAAGTGTCCCTCAGCTGGTGACGACTTCCCCTCACCTCTTTGAAGCAGCAGCAGTCATGCAGGAAGTCCACATGTTCCAGCAGCAGTGGTGTTTTCAGTGAGCTCAGCTGATAAATCTCCAGCAGGGGGTCCATGTACCCGGGATGAGAGTCTGTGAGGAGCCCCAGGGCTCTCTTCTGCAAACGCTGTCTCTCTTCTTCCCTCAGGTCATTCAGACTGGCCTGGGGATTCCTGGTCCTCCAGCGCATGAACTCTGTGAGAATGAACTGGTGCAGTGTGCTGGTCTTGCCCTTCTGGACGCTAAAGCAGCCCTGCAGGAAGTCCAGCAGACCGGCCAACGGCTCCTGCATCTGCGAGAAACTGCTCGCTAAAAACTGCCGCAGCTGAAACATAGAATACAATAAGATAATAAAATATGCATCGATTAATATAAGTATTAATACATTTAAAATACTTAAATTTTACATATTACTTAATATTCTGTATTCTGCATTTATTTCTTAAGAAAATTACAACTCAACTCAATTAACAATTATGTTGTCATAATATTATAAAGAAATTTAGTTAAACTAAGGCATTTAAGCAACTTTTTAAAAAAATGCCTTAGAAGAAATGTTACATATGTGCATAATTTATTTTAAGATATGTCAGAGAAAGATATTTTCAGTTGAGGCAGCTCAAACAAGCATTTTAGTCTGGGACTAGCCTTAAGCCTTGTCTGTGCAACCGGAGGAATGACTATTTAAACTAGAACATTTTAACACGTCCCTTTAAAAAAAAAAACTATTCCACTGAACTGAGTGGACAAGTTAAAATGATTTTCTGTGATTCTAGACGTTATACCATAAATTAAAATGACAGAACTCAATTTGCAATCATTATTTTAATTCAATACAGTTACAACTCTGATTAGTGCATTTAAAGTCTAAGTTATCCTCATATGGGATGAAGTAGCAACTGAAACCTGGAGGGTGGAGCACATCTGAAATGAAGGAGGCTTTGAAAACTATTGAGTATGTCCTAAAGAAATTGGGGGAGGAGTACAGGGATTCTGAGAAAGTGTTTGAATAAGCCTCTCTCTCATGTGATCTTATCTCAGCTCTAATGAGACGCTCACACGCTCCGCTCGAGTATAATCACATCTGTTTCTCACCTGCTCCTGCTCTTTCCTGCTCCACAGGCCGCAGAGGTGCTCCTGCAGGGCAGGCAGGTCAACACCTGGGGCAGCACACATGACAGCAGGGTTACACACAGTCACACACAGCCTGTTTTCACTACACCTCACAAATTCTCACGCTGACTGGATTGCATTTTGCAACTTTAGAACTTTTTATTAAAGCATTGCAGGCCGGGCTCAAACTGTTTCTTCCCATATCAGCACCACAGCTCAAAATGCCATAGCTCATTATTCTCTGTCCTTTTCCAATTCAAATCGGTTTTTATCAAGATATATTTTAATGTGTAACTTAAAGGCTCATCCACTCAAGTGCATCTGGCCTGTTTGACAGATGAGGGACTGTTTGAAGAAAAATGAACCAACTTACTTTACTTGAAATTGCAAATGAAATTGTTTTGAAACACTGGCTCAAGCAATGGTGTGAGTTTGGGGCAGGACTAATGGCAGAAGAGGAGAAGTTTGAAAATCAACATTATTTCTGCAGATCTCTCTGGCATAAAAGTGAAACAAATTACAAACAAACAAATTCACAATTGCAACCCATCTTACATGTTTAAGAATATTCAACAAGGAAAACCTGATCAGAAAATTATGAATATTCATAAAAATGGTCTCTATTGGACAGGTAGTTGGAGGGAAGGTGATGAAATGTCAGCCGAGAATGTAAACTTCGTAACCGACTCAAACTAGTTTTCCCCACATGAGCACCACAGCTCAAAGTGTCAAGAGCACGTGGACTGCTCACGGTCCCAGTGTGAACTAATTTCTTTATACAACATATTTAATCAAAATACATATTTATTATTTTGTAATAAGGTTGGCTCAGCCAATGGCTTGAGTTTCAGACAGGAATACCTCTTTTAACCACTTAACCAGATGAGAAAATGATTTTAAACTTACATTACTTCTGCAAACCATTTTGACGCTAAAAATAATACAATTTCATGTGAACTGCATTCTGAGCCACAGCGCATTTTATTTCTTCATTCTGACATATTTCAGAATATTCAACAAATAAATCCTGATTTGATGGTATAAAATGGTCTCTGGTCATTACATTGATGCAAGGCTTCAAACAACATTGTAACAGCAGTTGTTGCAGGCTGGACTCAAACTGGTTTTTCCCACATAAGCACCACAACTCAATGTTGTCAACTTGTCAACTCAGCTTTCTTTAAAATGAACTTATTTCAACTATTAAACCACACTGGTTTGATCATAAGAGTGGTTTCTATATAGTTGTAGAAAACTGGATGAAAAATCAGTAATGACAGCTGAAAAAGAAAGGCATTACTTTTTGATAACGGTTGCAAATAATTTTTTTTCTTCAATAAAATGCACCAGTGAATCATTAATAAGGCCAGGAATGCATGAATGTTTTGTTTTTGTATTCACTTTTCCTGCCACTCTGGGACTTTACCAAGTTTTAAATCTGGGATACAGGCTTAACTATTTTACTTCCATTGTAATGCACCCCTTGACCCTTTTTTTCCCAGTCAGCCATTGTTACATGTGGATACTTCACACCGCATTTGAATTGAGCAAAAAGAGCCTGAAAATTAACATTTAATATGCGTAACAGGGAAAGAAAGGAGGAGTCTATTGTTGTGTGTGAGGTGTTGGGCCTTTGTATTTTGGGCAGTGATTCCAGGCCACAAAACTCAGAGAAGACGAGCCACTTTTTGAGGAGGAAGACGGGGGCGAGACAGGACAGGCCGGTGACAATGGGGTAACGGAGGGGAGGTATACGCTCCTTTGAGGAGCCCTGAAAGCAATGCTCTCTCATGCTGTGTGGCCAACACCTTTCTTCTCCTGGCCTCTCCTTCTTCCCAGGGTCAGTTTTCCTGTCCCCCCCACCTCCCACTTCTTGATGTTTGTCTCGGATTTCCCCCGGAAAGAGCAACACGGTGGTTACGGTGTAAAAAATCCAGCCTTCCTGACCGACAGCCTGGGAAAGTGGTGCAAAGGGCCCACCCCCTCGTCCCATCAGGCTGCACGGAGATCATCGGGTTTGCCCGGAACGCTTCCTTCATGAGCTTAAACATTATTTAGGATAGTCTTTTCCCATAAGCGAACTTTCCGTGAATGGTGTGGCGGCTCGGCGCGCACATATAAGTGCGATGACACACAAACACATTAAATTCTCTGGTCTTTGTCTCTACTCCACCCTAACCTCATTCTTCTCCAGGCATGGGAGGAAAGTGGGGCGGAAGGACATTGAGGAATGTAGACTATGCAGCTAGTCAATGGGAAGTTCGAAAAGTGAGATTGTTGATGAAGGAGACAGGTATGTACTTACAGAAGTCTATATCATGTATTGCTTCCACTCGTGGAGCGAACGACCAGAGAAACAGGCAGAAACTGCACTGCAACTCTTTAATCGAGTGGATTATTACATATTTTGAATGTGCAAAATTGGCCGTAATGAGGTTGACTTTGCTGAGCCAATGCTGAAGGTCATTGTAGGGCTGTGCAAAAAATCAAATGCGATTTTCATGCACATCTCATCAGTAAAGACGCACATGTAATTAGAAGTATATCTCCAGCACGTGTGTTCAGAACAGGGTTGCCAGGTTTTCACAACAAATCCTGCCCTGTTGCTTCTCAAAACTAGTCCAAAACTAGCCCAATAGCGTTTCCAAGAGGTTCCTCGATAAAAAATTGCTTTCCAGGATTACAATTTAAGTTTTATGGCATGGTTGCCTTGTTAAAGTTTGCATTTTAGGGGCTAAATATCACGTTATTGGTATTGTCGCTTCGACCCGCGGACATGAAAAACAGCCACAGACTTGGCAATATTAATTGGCATTTACTACACAGAGCCGTAATTCACTGACAATCTACACAAAATCGATTTTAAAATCGGTGGCGATTCTTTGTCGATTTTGAAAGCGATTTTGTGTTAGTTGTCGGTAGACTACGGCTCTGTGCAGTAACTGCCGCTCCACCTGAACCAGTGTAGCCAAGTCTGCGGTTGTTTTTCATGTCCGCGGTTCGAAGCAACCCCAATACCAATAACGTGATATTTAGCCCCTAAAATGCCAATTTTACCAAGACAACCACGGCAAAAAACAAAACGTATATTTTAACCCCGGGAAGCATTTTTTTTTTATTTGGGAACCTCCTGGAATCGCGATTAGTTTTGGACTAGTTTTGAGAAGCAACAGGGCAGGATTTGTTGTGAAAACCTGGCAACCATGATCTGAACGCACGTGCTGGAGATAATACTTCTAATTAAAGGAGCGTTTTTACTGATGAGATGTGCATGAAAATCGCATTCGATTTTTTGCACAGCCCTAGGTCATTGCTTTTGTGTTCAGCTGTCACTTCATCCTTTAGGATTCGATCGGATAGGAAAATGAAGTATTGATATGATGAGTGGTTAAAAAAATAAGTGGGCTTGGTGTTGTGAGCCGAAAAGGAAATGAAGCAAATTAGGTATTTTTTAACAAAAGCTTTTATTATGAAATACCGTGCACCAATAATTGTTCACAATAAGACTAGGATCATTAAATAAAGTAAAAGGGGTCAGTTCTGATGTAGGGATGCACAAATATTCAATTTCTGGGTGATACTGATAGATCTATGGAATCAGATTTGTGCCAAATAAAACGAACGCAACTTTTGCGAAAACGAACAAAAAATATACATTGATAAATGAGAAAAACACTAAATAGCAAAAAAATAACAGCGTCTTCAAATAATCTGCATTCTTTGTCGATTTCTCTTTCAGCTTCACTTTTGCTGAACGCAGTTTTGAATGCGCTGCCAGTGTTTTCGCTTTCCAAGTTTTTGTTTTCGCTTCGCAGATTTACGTTCGCCATCCTGACACAAACCTCTCGTGAGGGCGGGCTTAACAGCAGCTCGCTCTGATTGGCTCGTGAGGTTTAGATCGGCGGCTCATTGAACCGGAAGTAGTGTTTTAGTGGCGCGGGTGCGTGTGGGGAGATGTAATAAGAGGATATTAAAGAACATTAATGATAAAACACGGATATTTTTCACATCGGAAGAAGTATAGGCTTATTCGAGATGAGTAATCGGGAGGCTCACAGAGCGTCGTCAACATCCTCCTCGGCAGGACATTCGAGGCAGCCTGAGGTAAGTTTGTTGTAACTAATATAATAGATAAATTGAGATATAACAAGTGTTATTCCTGTGCAGAATGCAACAGTTTGCTTTTTTATTTGAAGATGCTGTTACTTTTTTGCTATTTAGTTTATCGTTTTTATTTTCAGAGTGTTTTTCTCATTTATCAATGTATATTTTAGTTTGTTTTCACAAAAGTTGCATTCATTTTATTTGGCACAAATCTGATTCCATATAGATAAAAAAAAAAAATGACCATCAACTGATAAATAAACAATATTTATTACATTTCTATATTGTTTAAATTACAAAACTCTAAATAATAACAATAAAAACAAATATCATTAATTATTTTAGATGCAACAAGTGGATTTAAGAGTCACAACCACATTATAATGTTCAGTAAATTTCCACAATTAAATGTAAAAGTTTTTGAAGGCTTCTTTTATTTGATTTAAAGTATATTAAAAACCGTAATAACTTTAAATAGGCCTATTATTAATTAAAAAAAAAAGTTTTCTATTTTAATATACTTCAAATATAATGCATTCCTCTGATCAAAGCTGAAATTTCAGAGTGACTCCAGTCTTCACGGTCACATGATCCTTCAGAAATCATAATAATATGCTGATTTGATGCTCAAGAAACATTTCTGATTATTATCAATGTTGAAAACAGTTGTGCTACTTCATATTTTTTTGTGAAAACAGACATAATATTTTTTCTTTCATTCTCGGATTACTTTAAAGTTCAAAAGAACAGCATTTAAAATGGAAAAATTTGTGAACATTATAAATGTCTTCACTGTCTGTTATGATTACGTTTTTTCTGACCTCGCAGAATAAAAGTATAAATTTCATAATAAATAAAAAAAATCTTACCCACTCCCAAAACTGTGAACAGTAGCATAAATTAATATATTTTTTATATATAAAAACAGCAACTAACGAATAAATGCTACGGATAGATTTGCTGTTGCATGTATAATAATCATGCTAGCATTAGTCCATTGCTTAATAAAGAGTATCCAAGAGTCGAATGATGTTGGAGTACCTTCGGATTGTCCTTGCAGGCTCATTGTTGTACACCAGGTGGCGCTGTCTGGACTCCACGCTTCCTCACCCTGCACCAAACAACCCAAGCATTGTCATGATTGTAAAATACATGGAAAACTGATTCCCAACACAGATCTACATAACAGGCTACAACATGCTTCAGAGACTCGAAGACGTCTAACGTTGCACAATTCTTCAGCCAGTGGATTTTAATAACATTCATCACGGTTTATAACCGAAACACTCTCTCAGAATGCCTCTCAGGCTGGGAAGTTACAGCACGACTCGCTAGATGACCTCAAACAGATGAGTGTAAAATTAAAATTAGGTTCTTTCCCCCATGTAGCAATCCCCAAAAATGCAGATTGGCAGCTGCTCTTAATGTTCCTCGACATGCGAGTCTTTCAGTGAGTTCTCACACACTCTCAAGCAGTTTTTCCCCAAAGTCAGCAACAGTTCACACACACACACACACACACAAAAAAGTGTTATATATCGTTCCCTGTTGTATTCACAATGCTTCAGGGCTAAGATTTACCTTCCTATTGTGAGAGGAAACATATAACACAGGTTTTTTCCTAGTTTGTGGACTGAAGAGTAAACGTGATTGGTGTTGAACAAGTGCCTCAGGTGTCAGTCTGAGTCTCTCTCACACACACAAACACGTTTCCCTCCCTGTGGGAACATCTGGACGGTTCCTCCCTCGCTCCTCTCCTCTGGGCTTCACTGACATCTGCTGGACACACGACATCACATCCTGCTCTGACTGGGCACTGAACTATGGGTATTCACTGGGCGTTTTCTTTGTAAAACTTCTACTTCACTACATTTCAGAGCAAGATGATGTCATTTTTACTGCACTACATTATATAATCAAACGTTGTTGTTCTGTTTTTGCCTTTAATACTTAAGAACTTTACAAATGTAGTACTTTCTTATACTTAAGTAAAACGTACGTTACTTGAGTAAAAGTAAGAGAGTACTACATTTCTAATGTAAGTAAGTATTAATTGATTATTTAATATGAAACCGAGTGCAGTGAAAGGTACGACATTATGCTTTGAAATGTTGTGAGGTGACAGTTTTCAGAAAAGCACTTTTTTCACAATATTACTGTTGTTACAGCATTTTTGATCAAATAAATGCAGCATTGGTGTGCAATTATATTAAAAGTCTTATATATATTTTTTATTATATTACTTGTATAAAAAAATATGTAAATAAATCATTTTAAATTATATATATATATATATATATATATATATATATATATATATATATATATATATATATATATATATATAAAACTTACATTTTCACCCATTTAAATGTCAAAATAGTATATCATTACACTACCATTCAAAAGTCTGAGATCAGTAATATTTTTTATATTTTTTACAGAAGTTTCTTGTGCTCATCGAGGCTGTATTTGTTCAAAAAATACAGAAAACCCTGTTATTTTGTGAAATTTTATTGCACTTTAAAAGAATAGTTTCTATTGTAATATATTAAAATGTAATTTATTCCTGTGATCACAACTGAATCTTCAGTCTTCAGATCAGGATGCTCCTGCTTCATGTTTTTTTGGACCTCCGATACTTTTTTCTTTTATGAATATGAAATAAAAAAACAGCACTTATTCAAAACGGAAACCTTGTATTACTATATACTCTACCGTTCAAAAGTTGAGTCAGTAAATGACTTTGAAAGTAATGAATACTACTTTTATTCATCAAGGATGTAGTGATAGTAAAGACTCATATAGTTAGAAACGATTCTAATTTTAAATAAACGCTGTTCTTTTTAACTTTTGATTCATAAAATAATCCAGAAAAAAAAATAGTTTCCAAAAATCACAAAAAAAAAAAACATGAAGCAGCACAACTGTTTCCAACACTGATAATAAATCATATTATTATGATTTCTGAAGATCATGTGACACTGAAGACTGAAGTAACGATGCTGAAAATACAGCTTTAAATCACAGGAATAAATTACATTTTAAACGTATAATAAAACAGAAAATCAATACGAGAAATAATTTTTCTTTTAAACTCCATTCCAGTTTCTAAGGCTATATTCATGGTGAAAATAAAGTGCAATCAAAGGAAGACTAGAATAGATGTTTCTAATTGATTTCTTCTGGAAATCTTAGGACCATGTTTGGATTCACTTGATTAAAAACTTTTTCAAAAGTATCAACAGAAAAAAAAAAGCTTTCTCACAGGGGCAGATGTAATACAGAAGGATATGTTAAATGGACAATGAATTCTGACAAGATGAACATTTTGGAGGACTTTCTCCTGAGAGTAAAAACTGATGTGTAATTTTTAAATGTCCTATTTCAATATGAGAAATTGAAATAATATCTCACAGTATTCGTTTTAACTGTTTTATCTCACCAAACATCACCAAATTTTGTACACCTAATCTAAAGCCCTTTGCGATGTTAAATTAATTAATTATTAAAACTTAGACTAAATCTTAATCTTGAGTTTTTGTTAGAGGGCGTGTCCATGGAACCGTGACAAATTTCGATGTCTCGCCATGGGAAATAAAAGATGTTATAATTCATTATAACTAATTTAATTTTAGTTTTAATTAACTCAGGCATTAAATTTCCAATCTTCCACAAACTTCACATGTGTGATAAGAGTCCTGGCCTGAACACATTCAATTATAACCATAGCGCCACCTGTTGACAATAGGACATGTAATGCTTTATATTAACTCGAACGTACCATATTCAATCTCCACCAAATTTCATATGGTTGATAAAAGTGCTGGACTGAAGAAATCTACATGCCAAAACACAGTTAAAGTCATAGCGCCACCAGCTGGCAGCAGGAAGATTTCCAAATATAAATGACTTTGACATATTCCTTTTATATTTACCATTTTAAGAGCATATTTCTCGCTGTTGGCTGTTTTACTAAAGCCATTTAGCAAAAAAAAAGAAAGCAAAAAGGCTTGCAAAAATTCTGCTCTGTTTCAGTCACCATAGGGAGCATGCAAATATGGAGATGGAGACGTTTTGTTTATCCTTAATGTGTTGAGCATTAGAAATGGAAGAACCTGTACAAGTATGTTAGCCACGAACTGAAGATCTGTCAGCTTGCCAAAGACACTTCCCAGAGTATGTGGATCTTGTTTTCTTTATAATGTCTTTCAGATCCAAATGAAAGCAATCAAATGAATTTGTGTGTGTGTGTGTGTGTGTGTGTGTGTGTGTGTGTGTGTGTGTGTCTGCAGCGGGACGCTTCGCTCGATTGGCGTTAGCTCGCGCTTGTGTTGTTCTGAGAGCGCGTGAGGGACGCAGGACGCAGACAATAGAGGCACGCGAGCAGCTCCGCATCAGGACGCGCTCAGATAACGTTACACCCACCGCCGTGATTTCCGTTATTACTCATTTACAGTTACACTCACACCTCTTCACACAATGACACATTTAATCTAATGCATTGCTTGGTATTTATTATACGATATAACTGCCATTGAACATGACAGTTCCAAAACATTCTGAATAAATATACATAAGTGAAAACTAAACTTGAATGACTTTCGGTAAGAACAAAATAACTAATTAAAATCTTTCACTTCCACATAAACTTTAAACGTCGATCAAAAAGACATAACTTAATTTCTACGTTTTGAAACGAGAACATTCAACATTCCCTTAAAATGACATTTGTTCACGTTTTTCACTCACGTTGCAACTCATAATACATGAATATCATCAGTGAAGCGGCTAATGTGTGCGAGCATAAAAACACGAGTGTGCTATCCACGAGACATCAGCTCGATGACAACTACTCGTGTTAAAAACAAAACGATTATATTTATATGTTTTGAATGAGTCAGTGTTAATTACGACTATTCAACTTACCTAAATAACGTTGATGTCAGCCGACGTGTGTTGGAGGAATTTGTCCATATATCCGGGCGGAACCATTAAACTCGGGGAATGTTTATTATAGACATGTAACACGGTGACACGCGAATATTCTCGCGAGTTCGCTTGAAATACTTTATTTAATGCAGAGGCAAAACGGCTGTCAGCATGCAATGATTGTGCGACCTCAAATTAAACGTGCAACAGTAATATTTTTATTTTTAAGGGACGCAACGAGTCTTGTGTGATAAAATGACAAATCAATCGCAGAACGGAGTTGTGGCGCCATCTATTGAGGAGTGAACGGTTTAAACATCCATTCGTTTTCAAAAACAAATTTTGTCAATTAACGCTGTTAAAAAAAATATTATAAGACTATTATAGGCTGCTGATTTTCTTTGGATGTGGTTTACTGTAATCATAAAAACAAAATGCTATATTTTTATAACTTTTTAAAAGTAAAGTTTACTTTAACTTAAACTTTAATTATTTTTCTTACCTTTATTTATTTATTAAGTCCTAAAATGTTTCAAAGTATAATGATGTTGAGACTTAAAATGTAATAATATAATAATAACCAATTACGAAAGCATCTAAAAAATAATGTATTTATTTATTTATAGTTTTTGTTCCAAATGTTTATTGCTCCAAATATGCTAAAAAATGTCCAAACAAATCTAATTTAATATAAAAAATATAACATTTCATGTGAGCAGCGTCTAACATCACGTGACGCGTGCGTGCGTCAGCGCACGGAAGTTGTCATAAGGAGCTAAAAAGAGCTGCAGAGAGGACTGCTGATGTTATAACCTGAAAATAACTCTCTCTGCTGGCTTACATACTAGAGGACTGCGGGTGTTTGTCGGGTCGTGAGCGATATAAACAGCAGAAGACGTCTACGGAGATGGAGTGGTTTGGAGGCGGCGTGTTTCAAGCTGAACCGGACCGAAAGGAAACCATGCCCCGCGCACACCCACAAGAGGTACTCACAAAGTTCACGAGCGCTTCAATCACACCTCAATGCCTTGTGCTTGCTCTTTAAATCAATATGAGGTTGTGTTTGATCTTGAAACATATTATGACATTTTATTTGAAACATTAAAGTTGGCACTTTATTTACACACCTACAGAGAGAGAGAGAGAGAGGAATCACTTTTGTCCCAAAATCACGTGTGTTTGTATGTGTATATGTGTGTATATATATATATATATATATATATATATATATATATATATATATAAATGGAAAAATAGACAAATATTCAACATAAATTAGTTAACTCAATGTAAATGATAAAAAATGAATGTATTAAAAACAAAATAGGCCTATGTCATTTATATTTGTAAAATAAATATAACTTACATGTAATAATATAATGCTCAGTTCGTCCTCTTTAAAGGGTTAGTTGACCAGAGAAAGTAATACGTCCATCTTCTTCTCACTCTCGAAGCATCCTACTGTAGGTGTGTGACTTACTTTTTCAGAATAATCCAATCAAAGTTGTAATTAAAAACAGTCCTTGCTCTTCCAAACCATCTTCAGCCTGAGCATCATCCAGTTCCCCTCAGTCAGCAGAAGTGAGAAAAAGGTGTTTATTACGTTATGGTATGGTATTAGATATGGATATTTATCTTACAAAAATGCATGGATTCACTTCATGGGCCTTTATCATCCTCTGTTTCCTGTTTTTGTTATCCATCACACAGTGGTCTGTAAATTCATGACAGCATTGATACAGCACAACTTGCTCACACCTCAAGCACTCACACAACCCTATAGAAGAGCTTTACTACCACTGAACTACATCTCTCACCACACGCCTCCTCAAGCAACACCATGATATCTTGTGTGCTGTTAGAAGGATTACTATGGTCTCATGAGACCAGATTATGGATTCCCATAGGTCTATATTTTGTAAATATATGCCCTGATAAAGGTTAAATCTGTTAAACAAGTGCTTTGGCTACAATAGGTAGTTTTGGAGTAGACAAAGACCTTGCATTTCACTTCAGGGTGTTGCATCTTACTGTATGAGATTAACTCACTTTTTCATAGCTTTTGAGACACTTGCTCCTGCTTTTTTCCTAGCAAAGAAAATCGCTGAAAGCTTAATGTGAAGGCTTGATTATTTCTGGGGCCTGGTCACAAATCCATTGTTTATGAATTTCTGTGTTACTTTTATATATTTCCACACTCCTGACAGACACCGTGATGAAGCTCGTGTGTGTTTGCAGAACACAAGCCACTGTGACGTGTCCCTGTGTCTCTCTCTCACACATTATCTGGCCACTTTTGTTTTGAACTGGTTTGGTGGGTTTCAGAAGTGGTCTGTATGCTGGAATCATATCATAACAGAGATGTGATCAGGGTTCCTGATGTGGAGGTGGGCTACAGCCTTGTATGGTTCTTTTGTGTTGTGTAGACAAAGTTGTGTTGTGTTGTGTTTTCCCTAGTTGCAAAGTTTACATGTTGGTAAAACTTTGGCAAAACTTTCTTTGGGTTTGCGTGTTTGAAGTCACCAGCTATTATGAAAAAAACTGTTGGGGTTATTTGTCATACTTCTTGTACCATTGTCTTATTTTGTGCTAATAAATAAGTCCCAAGTGTTTTCATTGTTGTCCACATAAATCTGAGTATAATTCTATTATATATCACTCTTAATTGTCAAGAAATTAAAAGTTTCTAGTTCAACATAGTTCCCTGTTCATCACTTGCACCCGAAAAAATGAATTCAGTTGTGCTTATAAACTTTCAGGAAGAAGCAATTTACAATAACTGTTCATATATACAGTTGCAATCAAAATCACTCAACCCCTCAGAGACTGAAGTACTTTACAAATTTTCTGAAGATCCAGGATAAAATCAAAATTGCATCTATAACAGTTCACTTCACTGGCATATTAAAAGTGATTTTGTCAATATATAATGTAATATTTGTGAGTTATAAGATTTTAATATCAGAGCTATATCAGAATTATTCAATCTCTCTTCAACATGTTTTTAAGTGACTTAATTTGCATGGTGGGGAATAAAATGGTCTCAAAATGCAAATAAGTCTTTAGAAACTATTAAAAAGAGAATTAGCTTGAGCTGTTACACACACACACACACACACACACACACACACACAGTTAACCCATGCATGTGCTGAAGTTGAGTAGCAAAAGTCAACAGAGATCTCACAAAAGCTGTAGAGAAGCTATAGAGAATAAATATCGTAGTACTTTAGAAAGTCTAAGGCTATATGAAGATTTCCAAGACATTGAAATTACCTAGAGACACAGGTCTCAGCCTTATTCCTTCAGCTTAAAGTGTGTTGTACCAGAAAACCTTTTGAGGGTGTTGAAGAAAAAGCACAATATCATAAAATGTTTAATCAGAGCAACTGAGAAAAACCTGCAATGTACAGCCAAAGACTTGCAAGATGACCCGATGAAAAGGAGGGAAACCATTTCAATCCAGCGTGTAAGAAGAAGGCCAACTTGAACTTGATGGAGTGATGTGACCAAACTGGAACTTTTTGGACCCATGGATCAGCGGTATGTCTGCTGCAAAACAGGCAAAGCTCATAAGCAGAAGAACACCATCTCCATCGTCAGACTTGGAGGTGGATCAGTCCTGTTATGGGGTTTCTTTACTGTAGAAGGAAGTGGAAATCATGGATTCTTTGATGTGATGCCTTTGGTGCAAAGACTGAAGCTGATGATCAGTGGAGGACAGTCCTGCAGGACAGTCATCCCAAAGTACACATCCAAATCTACTTCTGCATGGTTCAGGGATCAGTCATAGAATGTTCTTGAGGGGCCTGTTCAGTCTCCAGGCTTAATTCTCACTGCAAATATCTGGTTGAATTTGAAGAATGCAGTGGTAAATGTGAAAATCAAAGACTATCAGTGATCTGGAAGCTTTTTCAGGTGTGGAATGGGTCAAGACTGTAGTAGAGAGGTGACAGAAGCTTCTAAACACTTACAGACAGCGTTTATTGGTGGTTTTAAAGAATTAAAGATTCTGCACAAAGGGGGTTGATTAATTTTGAACATGAATGTTTAGAGCCAAATTGAATTTTATCATGATTCAATGTTCCATTCTCAGAATCACTCAAAAGTGTATTAACAAACTTTCTCTTATACTTTACTGATGCCTTTGCTGAATTGTTTTCATAAAGTGGTGTTCTCCGCAGAAAAATGTCTTGCTGGTCAAGGGGGTTGAATAATTTTGATTGCAACTGTATATATAAAATATAAACTATATCAATAAAATATAATAATGAACACAAACAGCGTGAAAATCAGCATCCCTGATGGTTACAAGTTCAAAGCAACTAGATTTGAAATGTCACTGTCATTAAAGATTGAATCTGGTTTCAAAACCAGAGTGATGTTCTTTCTAAACGTATGACTCTTCCATGCAGCCTGTAATGGTTTGTTGGAGGTTTAGTGAGCGTTATCTCTCTGTGTCCCATCACAGCCCAGTGTGGAGAGCGAGGCGTCTCTGTGCCTGAGTCAGCAGCGCTGTGTGAAGGCCTCGATCGTGTCGCAGTGGCAGCTGGCTGAGGCGCAGGATCAGCTCTGTGGTTTGGAGCTGCACAGCTCTGAGTCTGTGGAGCAGGAGCGCGCCCGAGCCCTGGCGTCCTCCACAGAGCTCTCGCAGACCGAGCAGGAGTGGAGACATAAAGAGAGCATGCTGGGACGGAGCCCCACTCTGTGCTCAGGGGCCAGCCGAGATGTGTTTGACAAGGTATCTCATCTCTTATACTTATCAGAGCATTGTGACGGAGATCTCAGCACTGAACTCTGAGTCAAAGTATAAAACACACAGCACCATTTCCCCTTCAGAGGCATGGGATGTTTTGGAACAGGGCTAATATGAATATGAATATCTTTACAATTATGTTTCTTTCTTTTGATCATCTAAATATACTCTACCATTCAAAAGTTTGCGGTCAATAAGTATTACTTTTCATTCAGCGCTAAAATATTAAATTTATCATATCATTTATAATTTTTCTATACAGTGGTTATGGAAAGTATTCAGACCCCTTTAAGTTTTTCATTTTTTGTTATATTGCAGCCATCCAAAAATCATTTAAGTTTTTTCCTCATTAATGTACACACAGCACCCCATATTGACAGAAAAACACAGAATTGTTGACATTTTTGCAGATTTATTAAAAAAAGAAAACCTGAAATTTGCTCCGTATTTAGTAGAAGCACTTTTATCTAATACAGCCAGGAGTCTTTTTGGGAAAGATGCAACAAGTTTTTCACCCCTGGATTTGGGGATCCTCTGTCATTCCTCCTTGCAGATCCTCTCCAGTTCTGTCAGGTTGGATGGTAAACGTTGGTGGACAGCCATTTTCAAGTCTCTCCAGAGATGATCCATTGAGTTTAAGTCAGAGCTCTGGCTGGGTCATTCAAGAACAGTCACTGAGTTGTTGTGAAGCCACTCCTTCATTATTTTAGCTGCATGCTTAGGGTCATTGTCTCGCTGGAAGGTGAACCTTCGGCCAGTCAGAGGTCCGGAGCACTCTGGAGAAGGTTTTCGTCCAGGATATCCCTGTGCTTGGCCGCATTCATCTTTCGCTCGATTGCTACCAGTCATCCTGTCCCTGCAGCTGAAAAACACCCCCACAGCATGATGCTGCCACCACCATGCTTCACTGCTGGGACTGTAGTGGACAGGTGATGAGCAGTGCCTGGTTTTCTCCACACAAACCGCTTAGAATTAAGGCCAAAAAGTTCTATCTTGGTCTCACCAGACCAGAGAATCCTTCAGTGTTTTTTAGCAAACTCCATGGGGCTTTCATGTGTCTTGCACTGAGGAGAGGCTTCCGTCGGGCCACTCTGCCATAAACCCCCCACTGGTGAAGGGCTGCAGTGATGGTGACTTCCTACAACTTTCTCCCACCTCTCGACTGCATCTCTGGAGCTCAGTCACAGTGATCTTTGGGTTCTTCTTTACCTCTCTCACCAAGGCTCTTCTCCCCCGATAGCTCAGTTTTGCCGGATGGCCAGCTCTAGGAAGGGTTCTGGTCATCCCAAACATCTTCAGTTTAAGGATTACGGAGGCCACTGTGCTCTTAGGGACCTTAAGTGTAGCAGGAATGTTTTTGTAACCTCGGCCAGACCTGTGCCTTGCCACAATTCTGTCTCTGAGCTCTTCAGGCGGTTTCTTTGACCTCATGATTCTCATCTGCTCTGACATGCTCTGTGAGCTGTGAGATCTTATATAGACAGTAGTGTGGCTTTCCTAATCAAGTCCAATCAGTATAATCAAACACAGCTGGACTCAAATTAAGGTGTAGAACCATCTCAAGGACGATCAGAAGAAATGGACAGCACCTGAGTTAAATATATGAGTGTCACAGCAAAGGGTCTGAATACTTGGGACCATGTGATATTTCAGTTTTTCTTAATAAATCAGCAAAAATGTCAACAGTTCTGTTTTTCTGTCAATATGGGGTGCTGTGTGTACATTAATGAGGTAAAAAATGAACTTAAATGATTTTAGTAAATGGCTGCAATATAACAGTGAAAAATGTAAGGGGATCTGAATACTTTCTGTACCAACTGTATATGTGTATGTACATACGTGAAATAAATGTACCCTTATGACTGGTTTTGTGGTCTAGTTTCACTTATTATATTTATATTATATTTATATTATATTATAAGTATACATGTGCCCTTTTTTCTCATTGTTTCCTAGAGTATCATAAACAGTTCACAGTCTTGGCCTAATGAATCCCATCACGATAAGAACATAAGCTTCGTCCAGCGTAATGAAGAACTCTTGAAACATTTTGGTAAGTCACAGATCTTGACTTGTGTGTTTATTAATGGAGATTGTTCATCTGAATGGAGGTTGTCCTCTCTGTTCTGACTGGACAGGTATGTTGAGGAGATGGGATGATAGTCAGCGCTTTCTAGCAGAGTACCACCATCTCATCTGTGAAGAAACGGCCAATTACCTGATCCTGTGGTGCTTCCGTCTGCAGGCAGAGCAAGTGAGTGCACACAAGCTGTACTGTTTCTGCAGTATGTACTAGTGTGTGCCTCCACGACCTACTACTAGGTCCTGACTATCCTGACTGTCTGGATCTTCTGCAGAAAGAGGCGTTAATGGAGCAGGTGGCTCATCAGGCAGTCGTCATGCAGTTTATTCTGGAAATGGCCCGCAACACTCAGCAGGACCCACGAGGCTGTTTCCGTCAGTTCTTTCAGAAAGCTAAAGTAAGTTTTGACATCACATTCAACCTCTGCTGTGCTTTTCCCAGTGATGACAATACATTACACATCTCTTACTGTACATGGCTCATTTAGCATGGGGGGAGTTACAGAAACAATTCCCCAAGTAGGGCTGGGTGATATATCTAATGATATGATCATGCGCATCTAGTCAGTAAATTTGGTTCAGCCGTAGATCACTGACAAGCTATGCAATATCATGTTCATTATAATATACGCGATATTGCGTAGCTTATCAATGATCTACAGCTCTGACTTTAAATGCCTCTCCATTTGAAAGCAGGTGATGGCGATTTAGCGGTAATCACTGAAATAGATTTACTGACTAGATGCGCATGATCATGTCCAGGGCCGGTGCAAGCTCAAATGCCGCTCTAGGCTGAGCACGATCGTCCCGCCCCCACCTCACATTCACAATTAGGGATCCTTAAGATGCATGTAAACAACTTTTTTTTTTTTTTATCTATGAAATTACACTAAAATAAAAACGTGCAAGCATGTTTTCAGAGTTTTTTATTTTTTCATTCTGCAAAAAGGTGAAAAGGGTACACAATGCAACAGCTAAATATAAATTCTGTTTTATAGGCTAATAGATAGTATACAGAATAAAACTAAACATGCGCATGATTTAATGCGCATCTCGTCAGTAAACTGACAGTTAACTGACAAGCTGTGCAAATCAACAGATCTGTGTAGTAACAGCTGCTCTATGTGAAATCACGCACCTGATGGAATTTACCGCTGATTACATAACCGGCTTTACTGACGGGATGCGCATTAATTATCGGATGATATATATCGAGCACCCCTATATATTTTAAATACTGTTTGAATATGGTACCAATTTTAATGTTCATGCAACTTTTGGAATAATCTTGAATCGGACTCAACCCTCTCCGACCTCGATCTTAACTCGGACACAACCCTCTCTGAACTGATCTTAACTCTGACTCAACCCTCTCTGAACTCGGTCTTGACTCAGACTCAGCCCTTTCTGAACACGATCTTAATTTGGACTCAACCCTCTCTGAACTCGGTCTTGACTCAGACTCAGCCCTTTCTGAACACGATCTTAATTTGGACTCAACCCTCTCTGAACTCGGTCTTGACTCAGACTCAGCCCTTTCTGAACACGATCTTAATTTGGACTCAACCCTCTCTGAACTCGGTCTTGACTCAGACTCAGCCCTTTCTGAACACGATCTTAATTTGGACTCAACCCTCTCTGAACTCGGTCTTGACTCAGACTCAGCCCTTTCTGAACACGATCTTAATTTGGACTCAACCCTCTCTGAACTCGGTCTTGACTCAGACTCAGCCCTTTCTGAACACGATCTTAATTTGGACTCAACCCTCTCTGAACTCGGTCTTGACTCAGACTCAGCCCTTTCTGAACACGATCTTAATTTGGACTCAACCCTCTCTGAACTGATCTTGACTCGGACTCAACCCTCTCTGAACTCGATCTTGACTCAGACTCAACCCTCTCTGGTCTCCGTCTTGACTCTGAATCTAACAAGCTAGTCTTCACTACAACACTGATCATATCATAAGAAATATCACCCAGCCCTATCCTCAAGGTTAATTAAAAAAATACACCACTGGTCAAAGATTTGGAATAATTAAGTGGAATAATTTTCTGCTGATACGATTAAATTTTGTAAGCAGTCGCACTGGCACCAGTCCACGCTGTACAGCTCAAACAGCACGGATCATTAATCAGCTCGGACCGCAATGAAACGAAGGTTATTTTCGTAAACTAAAACGTACAGCAGAAAACCAGAAGTATTAATGCTGGCTGTAATGATGTTTTGCAGAAATATTTGAATGTTATTACATTATTCATTTCAGGGTTTGTACAACCTTTTTTGAGAGAAATTTTTTCAATGACTTTCAAGCATTTCAAAACAAACATTTCCAGCACTTTACAGCTCTAAAATGATCCAGTTTGAATTGTAAGGATTCTTTGTATTGATATAGAATTATTTTGTAACATTATTAATGTCAGTATAATTAAAATAAATGTATTGTATTTTTATTTTAGTTTTTTTTAAGCAAAAACATACCATTATTACTATTTTACTATTCAACTTTTGAGTGGCAGTGTATTGCGATTTCCACAGAAATATTAAGCAGCACAGCTGTTTTCAACATTGGTAATAATCATAAATGTTTCTTGAGCAGCAGGTCATCATGTTAGCATGAATTCTGAACGGTCATGTGACACTGAAAACATGCGAGTAATGTTGCTGAAAATTCAGCTTTTATCATAGGAATGAATTACATTTTAACACAGAAATAAAAGAATAGGAAAACTTTACAAATGTTTAAAATAGAGAAACTCTTACATTGTAATAATATCTCACAATATTTTGGATCAGACATGCAGCTTTTAGTGTAGTCAGTCTGAGTGAGTGTGAGTGTTATGCAATGATGTCAGTGACCACTAGAGAGAGACATGACATCACTGACAGCTTGAGGCCAGGAAACAAAGCAATATAGACTATGAGTTCATATTCACACATTCATCCAAACCTCATTCATCTTTCACTGAATGCATTTTAAATCATTTTTTATCTGGTTTGCTCTTCTCTTCTTTTTAAGGCAGGCCAGGAGGGATACTTGGACGTCTTCCACACAGAACTCAACGACTTTATGCAGAGAGTTAAAGAGTATACCATGAAATCAAAAGGAGAAACCCCAAAGGATACAGTGCACCAAAACACACCGCCAGGCTGTCAGCTCGACCCCAAGGAGGTTTTTGAGTCTTTGCCACCGGTACGAAAGATTATTGAATCTCTCAGTTTTTTGTGCTGTTATCAAGTAATTTTTTTATTTTTTTGTTCCTCACTGTCAGCAAATAACCAAAGCATGTAATATATTTTAAAATGCAAAATTTTCTTGTGAATTTTCAGGATCATTACTGCAGTCTTCAGTGTCACACGTTCCTTCAGAAATCATTCAAATATACTGATTTGCTGCTCAAGAAACATTTCAGAAATTATCAATTTTTAAAGTTAAAAAGAACAGCATTTACTTGAATAATAGTATTTATATTATGATTATGTTTTTACTGTCACTTTTGATCAATTCAGTGTGTCCTTGCCAAATAAAAGTATACTTATCTTTTCAATACTAGTGTAGCTATCACGAAAACTAAAACGAGTCAAATGTTGACTTTGCAGGAGCTGAAAACATGCATCCAGATGCAGGATATGCAGATTCTTCAGAGCGTGCTGAGCAGCATGAACCCGCAGGTAACACTGTAAAACATCACAACCTGTCAACCAATCTCAGTCAGGTCCTGCTTTGTCTTCCTTTATTATCATTAGTGCTGTCAAGTGATTAATCGCGATTAATCGCATCCAATATAACAGTTTTTGTTCACATAATATTTGTGTGTGTACTGTGTTTATTTATTATCTATATATTAATATACACACATTCTGTATATGTTTTGAAAATATTTACGTGTATATACATTTTTAAATTTATATTATTATATTTTACATATATTTAATATGTAAACATAACATATTTTTCTTATATATATATTTATGCTTGTGTTTGTATAAATATATACATAATAAATATACACAATTTTGTCCAATTTTATTTTGGATGCGATTAATCATTTGACAGCACTAATTATTTTTAGTAATTTTTGAATAATAATTGGTTGTTGGTTGCAGCTTTAGGAAGTATGCAGCGTTGTCTGACCAAAACATGATGGTGTGTTTTAGGGTCATTTAGGGGTTAAGCACATTTTTCAGGTTCTTAAACATTCCTCATTCACTTTCACTTGTCACCACAGAGAGCACATGCTCTGAACCCAACACAGACGAGCTGAATGAGAGCCAAGAGACACAGGAAGAATTGCATAATAGCTTTAATCTGCAACAGCATTGCTTTCATCAGAATCCAGGCTGACCTATAATCCCTCTTCCTGCCCTGTAGATCTGCGTGAGAGTGGATTATTACGGGATAGATCACACAAATATTAAAACATTATGCCATTTATTCACCCTCATGTTGTTCCAACCCTGTACGACTCATTTTCTTCCATAGAAGAACAAATTTAGATATTTTGAAGAATGTTCATGCTGCTCCTTTACATATAATAAAACTGAATTGGGACCAGGGACTTTCAAGCTCCAAAATGACACAAAGGCACCATAAATGTAGACCAAACAGCTTCTTACAGTACCATTTAAAGGTTAAGAGTCAGAAAAATTTTGTTCTTTTAGATTTTATACTTTTTTGCAGCAAATCAGCAGCATATTAGAATGATTTCTGAAGGATCATGTGACACTGAAGACTGGAGTAATGATGCTGAAAATACAGCTTTGATCACAGGAATAAATTACATTCTAAAATACAAAAATAAAATATGTAAATTTCAAATGTGATTTTTAACCATTGACTTGCATTGTATGGAAAAGAGCTGCATAACAATTCTTCAAAGTTTCTTCTCATGTTTTGCATGCAAGAAAGAAACCCATACAGGTTTGGACCAACACGAGTGATTAAATTGTGAAAGATTTAAAATTTTTGTGTGAACTATTAACATTTTTGATCATTATGCTGTTCAGCATACAGCTCACTTCCTGTTCCTCATACTGATCTTGTGTTCTGCAAGCGTCTTTTCCTGTTATTTATTAACATCCTCTTTCTCGCTCATAACAGGTGGCAGAATACCACGTGAAGCGTTGCTTGGAGGCAGGACTTTGGACGAATACACCAAGAGCCTCCAAAGAAGAGAGTTCAGAAACCAACGAGTGGAGAATGATGGAGAGCTAGCAGTGAAGACTAGCGGTCCCTGACTAAACCTCACTAGAAAAACAGCTCTGGGTCACAGGACCGGAAGAACAAGGCCTGTGCTCGTATCTGTGCCTGGATGTGTGCTGCACTTTATATTGGTTGAAAAGAGAAAGTATTTTAAAGAGTAGGGAACTGTATTTTATCACATTTCTGTTGCTAACTTCTGTTTTAGCATTTTGAGTAATGCAGGAGTGCAAAGGAAAACCTCATTTCAGTTTAAATCAAGCTTGTTCTTTTTGTTGTTCTCCACCATTGGATTGTAATCTACAATGTCCACTGAACATTCAGACCCCAGCTGCTATCTGGGAACTGTTTCATGTGTCATCTGTGCATGGACGCGGCAGATAACAGGCGGCTTCCTGCAGATAGACAAACGACTCTAAGGCGAAGCAGGACCTCCCACTTTGTTATCTTCACGATGGAAATGAGACCTTTGCAAAAGGTTCAAGTAGTGCAAGATGAAAACCAGCAATATAATGTTGTTACCTTTCATTTTTGGGTGAATTATCGTAACAAATAAGACTTTCAGAGATGCCATTTTGCCTCCCCATCAGACTGACTTCTGTTATTGCTTTGAAACACTGCCGATGCAGTGTGTTTCAGATAGTGTGCATTGCTTGTGCTACATAAAGAGCATATACAGCAAACCACGATGTGTGTAATATTACATGATGGCTGTGATGACATTGTGCAAATCTTTACAAGCAGATCAAATCCTTTATTAAATCTTTAGACCACCAGTACTGCTGACTGATTGAAATCTTTTATTTAGCAGTTTATTTTTATTAGAACAACATCTTGGCATAATATAATGTGTGAGGGATTCACCTTGTACTTCTTGTAGGCAATAAATTGGCCTGAAACGTGCGGTTTCAGAAGGAGGGGCTTTTTTGTTCGATGGCAGCTAGGATCAAATGTACAATACGTGCTTTTGCTACACGTCCACTCAACAAAAGAAACACAAGGCACCGGTCATAAAGTCAATATATGAGAATGTGTTGTAAAGACACAAACATTTGAGAGTGGTTGAGAGATATTGATGAGAAAATTGTCCATTTCTTTATTTCTTTTAAGCTACTCACTTAATCTTAAATCCAAAGAATATAAACAGTGTGATGTCTTTATATAATCATGTTTATTTTTGCATGTTTGTCACCCTTTAATATTTCAGATCATCAAACTAATTTAAATATTAATCAAAGATAACACAAGTAAACACAATATGGAGTTTTTAAATGAAGGTTTTTATTATTAAGGGAAAACGAAATCCAAAACTACATGGCCCTGTGTGAAGAAGACAACTCATCCAAGAGTTCACCAGACCCCACAACAACATCCAAAGAACTACAGGCCTCTTTTGCCTCATTTAAGGTCAGTGTTTAGTGACTCCACCATAAGAAAGAGACTGGGCAAAAAATGGTCTGCATGGCAGAGCTCCAAGACGAAGACCGCTGCTGAGCAAAAAGAACAAAGGCTCATCTCGGTTTTACCAGAAAACATCTTGATGATCCCCAAGACTTTTAGGAAAACACTCTGTGGACTGATGAAACAAAAGTTGAACTTTTTGGAAGGTGTGTGTCCCATTACGTCTGGGGTAAAAGTAACACACTAGCAAGTCCACCTCTGAATGGCTGAAGAAACACAAAATGAGTGTCAAAGTCCTGACCTGAATCCTATTGAGATGCTGTGACATGACCTTAAAAAGGCGGTTCATGCTCGAAAACCCTCCAATGTGGCTGAATTATAATTCTGCATAGATGAGTGGACCAAAGTTCCTCCACGGTGCTGTAACAGACTCATTGCAAGTTCTGGCTAACGCTTGACTGCAGTTGTTGCTGCTAAGAGTTGTCCAACCAGTTATTGGGTTTAGGGGCAAACAATTTTTCACACAGGTCCATGTAGTTTTGGATTTAGTTTTCCCTTTCATAAAAACCTTAATTTAAAAACTGCATGTTTTATATTTGACTAATATTTATATTTGTTTGATCTGAAACATTAACATTAAACATGCAAAACAAAAAAAAGAAATCAAGAAGGGGGCCAACACTTTTTCATACCATGGTATGTGTGTATTTGTATGTACATAATAAATGTGCACACACATGTAAACAAAGTTTTATTTTGGATGTAATTGCGATTAATCGTTTGACGGCACTACTATATATATAGTGCTTTTTTTCATGTTAAAGCCTTATGTTAAACTGCTTTAAATTACTTTTTTCACATCAATCTACACTACATTCACCATAATGGTAAAGCAGAAACAAAAAAAAACAAAAACCCTATGCAAATTTATTACAGATAAAAAAAACTTAATTCCATAAGTATTCATACCCTTATCTGGGACCATTGAAATTGAGCTCAGGAGCATTCATATTGCTTGAAGATGTTACTTCACTTCGGATGAAGCTAACCTGTGGCAAATTCAACTGAATGGGTATGATTTGGAAAGGCACACATGTCTTAATAAAAGGTTTAATAGCGGATAATGCATATTAGAGCAAAGACCAAGCCCTGAGGTGAAAGCAGAAACTGCCTGTAGAGCCCAGAGACAGGATTGCATCAAACCACACATCTGGGGAAGAGTTCAGAAAACATTTCTGCTGCATCGAAGGGTCACAGAAGCATGTTGCCTACATTATCCATAATGGAAGACATTTGACACAACCTGCTTTATGGTGGTGTGACCAAACTCAGCCTTCACTTCAGTGAAGACTCATGAAAACACACTTGAAATGTGCAAAACAGCACCTAAAGGACCCTCAGACGGTGAGAAACAAGATTTTCTGGTCTGACGAACCTCAATTATAAGCATCATGTTTGAAGGAAACCAGCTCTGCTCATCACCTGCATCACCTGAGTAAAGTGTGCTGGGAGCAGCCGGGACTGAGGGACTTGTCAGAGTAGAAGAAACGCTCAGTGCACCAAAATATTAAGAAAGTCTTAATGAAAACCTAGTGTAGAGCATTCAGGAGCTCAGACTGGGCAGAAGGTTCACCTTCCAACAGGTCAATGAGCCTAAACACACAACAACAGTGGCTTATAGACAACTCTGTGAATGTTCTTGAGTGGCCCAGCCACAGCCTGGGATTGAACCCAGTCAAATATTTCTGGAAAAACCTGAAAATGTACATCTGTCCCCATCCCACCTGTCAGGTGAAGAGGTGAGGAGAAGAATGGCAGATCCTTGCCAAATGCTGATGATTAAAGCTTGTCACATCACACCCAAAAAGAGTTGAGGCTGTAAAGGTGCTTCAGCTAAGTACTGAGTTAAGAGTTTTAACCTACTTATATATTTTTTTTTATTTTTTATACATTTGGACAGTTGTGTTTTTGCTTTGCCATTACGGTGAATGGAGTGTAGATTGATGACAAACATGACAAACATTAAGTGGTTTGAATACTTTTGCAAGGCGCCGTGTATTCCCTTTTGATTCAATATCAAAAGAAAAACGAAAAGTTTTGAGCTTCTCTGTTTATTGCAGTTGTTTGTGAAATGCCATGCTTTGCATCACACTTAAATCTCCATTATTCAATAGCAGGTTTTCAAACACTACAATTTATAGTGATTCATAACTGTGCCATAAAAGTAGATGAATAAACACTTTGCACTTCCTTGCTGGTCTAGGACTTCATAACCACACAATAGTGGTTTATCAATACAAACGGACTTATAAAACTACATTTTGATCACATTATAGATTTTCTTTCCCTTTATTATTTATTGTATTGTGCAAACTTTTCTTAATTAAAAATACATTATTTTGTATATGCAAAAAGTATTAAGGTTCATATTATCTACAATAGAAATTAGTGTTTTTGCTAATTATGGCCACAGTGGTTCGTACAAAAATCATTTTGCTCTGCATTCATTTGTGAAATGTTAAAATTAATACTTCTCTAGTATGCACAAATTTCAATAATGTTATTAAAAGGTAATTATGGATAATAAACAGGAATGTTTTAGAGCTGCTGTGTCCACGCTTTGCAGCCACTTCAGTTAAAATAATAAAAAATCGTATGGGTTGGGCACTTCTTCTAAGTGGAAAGTTGAGAATGATTAACTTTGGAGTCAACTATTAATCTTAGCATGCCTACCTCTAACTCTCTAAGCTGGGTTTATTTCCTTAAGATGACAGCGCTAGAGCTAAGTAATAGACTAGTTTGACCTTAAACCTGTAGTTTGGCACTAACTTTCTCACAAAGGCATAAAAGCAGATGGTGACACCAAAGGTTTGGACAAATACAGTAGACTGCTTAAGGCCACAGAGGTGAATTGTGCTCTAGTCCAACAGTGTAGTCCTCAAGGTTATTGTGCAATCATGCTTTTCCCAAAGCCTGCTGGTTTCCTGGGATTTTCCTGGTCAGGAAGGCATGAACGTGGGGCCATATCTTGTTGGTTTCAGTTCCTGAGAAGGTCTCCAACACTCCTTTACTCCTGTTTAAGTACAAAGAGAGAGAATATCATATGCAATGACCTAAACACGTCATTATTCATATTAAATTACTCCATCAGTCCAGCTTTCAGGAATCGTTCTACCTCATCATCATAATCATCCCAAAATCTCAGATTAATAACTTTTTTCCTTTGAGCCGACATCGGAGAACCAGTGACAGTTGATGAACACGGGGTTTCCTAAACAAGTGTTTTTGATGAAACAATAAGCCTCTCGGTTAAAACTAAGCACTGCCAACTCAATCTCTGCTAGTGAATTTAATATGTATTTTGGATTGCAACATGTGCTAGGTTCAGTTTTGTTACACATTTGCATAATTTTTACAATAAAAATTGTGGGCATTAGTTTACAGCATTTCTGCAATATTCCACCTAAATAAAAGAATTTAAGACATAAATACAAAGTTCTGCCAAGAAACTCTAGATGGCGCAGTCCGATAGATCGAACTCTGTATGACATCATGACATCATCATCACGTCACAGGTGATTGGTTCTCTCCTGTATCGGTAGCCAATGAGCTCGCTGCTCAACATTCAAATACTTAGCTAATGTAAGTGGTAGCAGTTTGCAGCGCACTCCAGAAACCCTCCCCCTTCCCCAGCTCCACCTGTATAGATCTGCTATGAGGGGATTCACGTTTGCTATGGGGGTTATTTCATGCATGTTATATGTGCAGCAGGAGTATTTCTTACATGCTCACAGCAGCATGTCTGTGGATGTATTAGCAGTAGCAAGTCTCGGCACTTGCTCTACAGCAGTGTAGCAGATCTTGTAAATTTAAATTGTGTTATCAAATAATAATTTTTTATGCTACAGTATAATTGTATTTTAAAATAGTAATACAGAGTTAAAACATTATTATTATTAATAGTAGTAGTAGTTTTAGTATGTTTTAAATGTTTTAAATAATTATAAAAAATTTATTTTAACTAATTATACAATCATTATCATTATTAACATTTTATTCAGTTTGATTTAAAGTATCACTTCTAAAAAAAGGTCTGAGTCTAAAAAATATATATATTATCTATATATTCTCTGACATCAAATAATTGTGAGCATGCAAATATGTCATTCAATTATTAAAATGTTAACTTAAAATCCCCAAAACTTCTGAAATAGTAAACGTTTAAGGGTTTCAGTTGATGTATTGACATCAAACCTGGTGCACAAATTTAGATACTCCATAATTTAATGTGTAAATACGCAAATTAGATTTGAGGAAGATTTTCTGAAAAGGAAAAAAAAAACTTCAATTATGGTCTCTTCCTTGTATAATCACTTTCATGTGGCTAATAATATTGTGTAGAAGATGTCTGGACTACTTTTAAGTTACTTCTGTGGTTCTTTTGTTCTTTTTGGGGCTCAGCAGCATTATTTTCATTGTATGGAAAAGAGCAACATTAATATTCTGCTAAATATCTTCTTTTTGCTTCCACATAAGAAAGAAATTATTTCAGATCTACAATCATATGTGTGTGAAAGGACGACAGAACATGAGTGAACTATTCCTTTAATAATCCCCAAAACATTGTCATCCGTGTGTGTTACTGAATTCTTTCATTCAACATAAATCATAAAGAAAACACACTTTAAAGTGCTGTGGCTCCTGTACAGTACCTGTAATACTCTAGAACTGGTTGTGTTTGTCTCGCATAGTCCTTGAGTCTCCTGGACACAGTTTCAGGACTGTCATCGTCTCTCTGGACCAGCGGTTCTCCTGTGACATCATCAAGACCCTGTGCGCAAACATACATGACATCACTGCAGGCCTCCACCACAAAGAGCCCACTTTCAAATGTGTCTTAATCACCCAAATAAAGCTACCGTATCTCAAGAATTCATGTACTGAAAGTGCCAACAAACTTTGGCAGTCGCTGATAAGTTCCAGAGCTGAACTGAGGTGACCTTGAGGGACACAGTTTTGTGTTGATATAAGCTTGAGCTGTATTTGAGCAACACTGACAAACACGGTTTCACACTGGGCTTGTGTTGTATTAGTTTAACAAATGCTCAACTGCTGTGCCACTAAAACCAAACTCACTGGCTTTGTGGCAGTAGAAAAAAGTACATTTTTATCACATCTTGGATATAAACACCTATTCTTTGTTTGGTTTTACTTTGTATAAAACACGAAGTTAAACTATCTTTTAAAGTGCAGCAAAAACTATTTAAGCAACATTTTTCTGGCCTCGTGACTTTTTTTCTCTCTCTCTCTCTGACAGTGTTTGATAAATGGACAGGAACTCCATTACTTCCTCTACCTGCTCCAGTTTTATTGCATGGATGAGAGCAAAGTTCCTTGAATAAACTCCTTCGTAAACAGAAGTGTTCATATCTGTCTTGAGTACCAGGTTGTGAAATAGCATGACCTACTTCCCCCACAGGAGCTCTTTGGACTCCTTACAAGTTTAACACAGATTTGTGTCAGTGCTTCAATGCTTTGTTTTTACTTTTACAGCTCTAATTATTATTATTACTTAATACTTTTATTTTATTACACAGTATTTAAAGAAAGACTATTTCTGTGTGTGTTCGTGTGTATACACATATCTACATACACATATAGTAGCCTATATTTCAATATTATATATAAAGTACTAGAACGTTTCTACAGTAAGTAGACACTTTAAAATCTGTACTTGCTAATACAAATACAATATGGACGTTTTATGAGTGCTGTCAAACGATTAATCGCGATTAATTGCATCCAAAATAAAGTAAAATGTGTAATATATGAGTGTGTACTGTGCATATTTATTCTGTATATATAAATGCAAACACATGCATGTATATATTTAAGAAAAATATGTTATGCTTATATATTAAATAAATATTTATATATATTGTAAAATATGAGAATATGAATATATAAATGTATAAATGTATTCGATATATATACTGTATGTTTGTGTATTTACATATACATAATAAATAAACAGTACATGTACATATATAATGTAAACAAAAAACTTTTATTTTGATGCGATACATCGCGATTAATCGTTCTACTTTTTATTGAAATAAAAATCCAATTAAGTGTCCCTGAATGTTTCTTTACACACTATTAAGGTCAAATTACTTGTTTGTTGTTTTAATTTTTCTTGTTTAAAAAAAAATAATTAAAACATTAAAACAAACGATGTTTTATTTTAAAGTACATTTTAGATCATTATTTAAATATTTTTTTGTTGTTCTTTAAAGAAGTGCATTTATTTTGATGTGTTGACTAACAAACTAAATCACATTTAAAGTGCTCGATTATAATTTCACCTGTTGCGTTATTACGTTATTATAATTTGATATTACATGAAAAGTGAACATATTTTAAGCATATGAAATTGCAACTTTTTAAATGACATTAAAGTATATTTTAGGCTTGTCATTGCATTCTGCAGTTCACTTTAACCATATTTTAAAGACAAGTAATAATAAAATTACATATAAAGATGTACTTAAGTTAATTTTAAGTTAAGTTCATACTTCTAAAATATATTATTTGCATAACAAGTTGCTCATATTAAAAGAAGTGTCCTTCTTTTTCGAACTTTTAAGGCATTCTGGATGAATTAACTCCATTTCAGCACAAAAACCAATTACTAATAACTAAACAATATCTACTTAAACAATCCAGTTTAACCAAGCCAAGATTAATGTCTTTTTAGAAAAAACATATCTCTTTTATGCCTTATTCATAAAACTCTTTAAGTTTGTTTCCAAAATCTGTTTTAATGAAGAATGGATTTTCACACCATTTTTTGCCGTGTAGTTTGCCGTTTTCGTATGAACAGGAGTGTTCGACTTCCTGCGTCTACGGTTTAATTATCTACAGTTTTATAAAGTGATGTTAAACGTGATTGAGGAAATGATCTGGAATGTAAAAGGATCAGAGGACTCACTGGTTTCTTAGGTGGGTTGAAGTCTATATTATAGACCCTGCCGCTGGGAAGGTGCACCCAGCGAGAGGTCAGGCGCTCCCGGATCGTCTGGGAAGGCACGTCCAGGTTTATAACAGAGTCCACATCATACACGCTGTCCAGGGCATCGGCCTGAGCCACAGTACGAGGAAACCCTGTCGGGACAATATGAAAGAGACCACGATTAAACTGCATAATCCATCATCAACATGGCTCGGGGCGAGCGGGGTGAGAGTTACCGTCCAGAAGCCAGCTGGTCTGCTCCAGACCCCTCAGACTGGACAGGACGAGGCGAGAGATGACATCATCAGGAACCAGCTGACCCTGATCGATACACGACTTCATCAGGAGACCCAAATCTGCACATAAGGTGCATAAGAGCTCATCAGTTTTCAGTAAGGACAAAAAAAAATTCAGACAATGAAAAATAAATTAAAAAATAAATTAATAATACATTTAATTTAAAAAACATTAAATTGCAATTCATTTATTATTAATTAATAATAACATATTTACAGGCATATGATGCATTTGCCAATCATCACAAAAAATACAAATATATAAAAAAAATATGTTTGTGTTTATTATTTGGCTAAAGAATCATAACCTTAGCTATTAACCCTCAAAACTCCAATGACAATGAAGTGTGACCACTACAGTGAGCTTGTTGTAACAGATATATAAACATCTAGTGGCTCTGCGCATTGTAAAAACTTTTTAATAATCGTCCTTTGACCCACTGACCCACACTTCTGGTAAGTGTTAAATATTTCTGGCCTATAATAACAAGGTTTGGAATCATTTGAAAGAGATTAATACTTTTCCTTGCCATCAAAGGAATTTATTACATAATATATTGCATAAAATATAATTACATAAATACATTTTTCAAATAAACAAGTTATTTTAAATGTATAATATTGTTTCAACAATAATACTGTTTTACTGTATTAAAAAACAATTAAAAAGTCTTCCCAACCCAAATGTTTAAGCAGCAGTTACTTTTTTCTGCAATAATATTTCACAGTTTACGTAAATAGTTCTGCGATGGACAATATATTTTTTTTAAAGTACAGATAATTAATCTATCCCAATTAATATGAGCTCGAAAAATCTGCATGTATACATATTATTCATAAATACTTTTGGAATAAGCAGTTCTTGAAATATAAAATCACCTGTGGAAAATCAGAAATGAATATTCTTTCATCGTTTACTCACCCAAGAACACAAGAAGTGAAAAATGTTTTTTGTCCACACAGTGGAAGTTAATGATAAAATTAACTGTTCGTTCACCAGCATTCTTCCAAATGTCTTCTTACACAGAACTCATGCAGGTTTTGACATGAGGGCGACTAAACGCTTGACATTTTTGGGTGAACTGTCCCTTTAAGGTCTTACTTTACGTTGTAACTGTACACTTTAAGGTGCATATAACTCACAGTTTAAATATTTCTCTCCTTCTAAATTAATATGCAGTCTATATGATTCATATGTTGGTCATATGCTGTATCTGGTCTAGTCTGACTGTGGTAGGTAAAACTGCACACCAGAAAACTTATGATACACACATTACCCCACTGTCACACACACACACACACACACACAGCATCTGGCATCCATTAGTGCTTACTGCTACAATAACATTATTTATAGAGCTCAGATTAGAGATGAACACAGTACAACTTTGCAACCGTTTGAATTGCGGAGCACACTTGAATGCACGGCAGGCTTGGGCTTCAGTGTGACTTGTAGCCAAATCATTTGTAGTAAACAGTCTTAGACATGTTTAGTATGCAAAGCACATTCTTTGAAGAAAGACGTCGCCTTTAAAAGCTAAAGTACAAACATCTGAAAATACCAGAGAGTCTATGCATAACAAACAAGAGTACAAGCCCCAGCAGAAACCCAGAGCTCGACTCTAATGTTTCTCCAGACAGCGCTAGAAGACAGAGCTGGATGTCACACATCAAGCGGGCGTGGAAACTATCAGCGGAACTCTCTCATCGTTAACTCTTTCGTGCATTTATATAAAAAAAACAACTACAACACAAATGTGCGAATAGTAAAGCCAGTGACCCGTCTAAGTCTTCCCAATCGCTGTTATCTTTGGGCATCACACGCCAGAGCTCACTTGAAAAGCGCGATGCTTCAAAACTGCTGTCTAGAAAGAAAAGGTAGCGCACTACGCTTTGAGACACAACCCAAGTGAAAACCTGTAATTATAGTCTAACTCCTGTTTTCAGGCATAAAACCGAAGCTGAAGTTTTGCAGCCATTTTTTATTTATCTAACAAAGCTGCGTTTAACCCTTTCAGTAAACTGAACTCCGCTCGCAGCGAACACAAAAGCTTCGGTTATTTAATCGTTTATGTGAATTAACCCTGAGATGGCACGAGAGGACGGAGCTGGAGCTGTGTTACCTGTCTTGGCCTCGATGTTGGCCCGCAGCATGTCTCCACTGGAGAGATGCTTCAGAGCGAAACTCTGCGCTATCCGGCTGGACACGGTCCCCTTCCCCGAGCCCGGGGCCCCCATGATCACCGCGCGGAACACGGTCTGCAGACCCATGCTTCTCCTGCTCACTGCTTCAGAGTGTGGTCAGATTAATATCTCTTCTTCACAGCTGCAGTCCTGGGAGGTCTGGGATCTGCAGATTGACTGTAGGGATGTGGAGTCCGCTGGAAGTCCTCTCTGGAGTCAGAACGACTCATACGCAACTCCACTTTTACTCCCAGATTAAGCCCGTCCTTTTCTAACGCACGCGCGACGCGCCTCACATTACAGGAAGTGTTTAAAGCTCAAGTGGGCGAGTGAGGACACTTACAGTAGTGCGCACTACATTACTCATGTATTATTTCATCTCTTTTGGAGAGGTTTTCAATCTTTGAAGTTCCCAGGAACCTGCATCTAGATCCGAAGACCGCCCAAAGATAGATTTTCTTAAAGTAGAACTTTAATTGAAAACACTGTTACATTATTATACAATGCTTGCATTAGTTAACTGCTATTTTTTTTAAATATATTTTTAGAACACTCAAAAACAAAATAAATAAACTCACTTAAATAAATAATAGCCTAATTTAATGTGTTATTTATATATTCTATATATTAATGTAGCTAAATTATTTAATAATAATTTAATAAAATATTTATAGAGTTCATATTAACAGAGTTATTAGTGAAATTAAAACTATTAAACACATTTTATTTTATTTAATAAAAAAATGAAGTGAAATAAAGCTGACATTTTTAAAAAATGATTTTTTTATATTCTAATTTCACATTTATTTTTAAATACGATAATTAGATAATGAAAGAAAATCATATTACAATATAAAAAATATTAAATTGATATTAAAATATAAAATAATATTTTATAACAAAATATTTTATTTATTTGAATTAACAATAACTGAAATAAAACCAAAATTGAAGCATTAAGATTGCTGGAAACTGAGAAAAAAAACTGATTTATATATAAGAGATTTAAAAATAACAAAAACTAATAAAAATGACCAAATCATATAACAAAATTACAAATAATAAAGGAAAACTGAAAATATAAAAATAAAATTTAAAATTTAATTGAATATATCAATAAAATTAATTGTATATAAATATCAGTTTACATTGCATTAGTAAATGCTGAAAAATACAAATGAAAGCATGCTTAAGCCTTAGGTATATACTGGCTCTACTTGTAAATACTGTTTCTTGGTATTATTACTTTATTGAAATAAGTCAACCTAATGTGAAAAACAGAACCGCACAGAATGCTGCTCAGTTATTATGTAATGTGGATATTATGTAACATGTAAGTTGGTACAAATAGATCTGCTCTAATAGGATTGGAGATGGAAACGTTATCTCAGCTTGATTAAATCTGCACCAAATGTAGTGACATGTTTCATGGTGCAGATGTTCCCCTCCCAATCACAGGAGAGCCCTTTCACACCTCAACTCTTGAATCATCATCTATCAGCTGACTAATGACTGACAGGAGGAGGTCTTTAGTAAGATAAAGGAGATAAGAATGGAGATTCATTCTCTCCCGAGGGGCTCTAGAACAACAGCTCCTTCAACACAATGAGACAAAGACAGGATTTGGAAACCCATGAAGATGTTAATCATAGATATATATATATATATATATATATATATGGATGTTAATGATCAGTGGTAAGACAATGATGTGCTTATGCTGTTTATTAAGTGAATAGCTGAAACTAGAAATGTATAAGGTGTGATTTACACTTTCAGTTTGAATTTAGAATGAGTATTAAAAAAGTTATAGGTTATCACTTCCCGTTTGGTTATTCTGTGGTAATAGCGCCTCCTTGTGATCAAAGTAGCACAGTAAACATCCCATCTTTCAGACGATAAAGCGAAAGTGGCTCAGTGTAAACACTACTCTGTAAAATCATGTAGATATCACATATTACAGAATCTCAGGTGCGATTTGGTTGACCTAAAATATTGTAAATATTATATACAATATTTTACATCAATGTATATAATATAATATAATATATTTTTTCAGGTATTTTATAACATATAAAACACATATTATGTGGAGAATACAAATAAATAGCATATATATGTTTGTATATATTTTTGTCTTCGCCTAAATGCTTAAATGGATATTCTCAGTAACATATGTTCAGTATAAAATTATTATATTTAAATTATTTTAATAATTTTTATCATAGAAACATCAGGCAGCCTATCTTATTACATGTCTACAACAGTTTTTTATTTATTTTTATTTTTTATTTTATCGTTTTAGATATTTTTTCCGATTATCTGCACGATTGCAAATGTGATATTGATTTTATAAAAACAGTTTAAAAACATGAAGTTATATACAATATTACCAGCATCGTCTGGTTTTGAGTGAACCAATAGTTTAATTGACCTATGATAACTATTAATGATCTTTTATGTGGCAGTTTACACACTGCTTTTACGCAGTTTGTCCACAAGGCGGCTTCCTCTAATCAAATATGAACAAAAGAAACATAATTTGCCGTCACGATGACGTCTGAAACAGAAGGATGCTCATCATCCCTCATAAAATCTGTCTTATAATAAAGCTTATGAACATCTGACTTGTAAATCTAACATTTAACTGTTTAAAGTTAGCTGAAATTAGGCTCTACCTGACCTAAATATTTATTTTATCATACATGGCTATGATATAGGTCTTACAACTTAAATGTGGTTTGAGGCATATAAAATGGTTATAAACCATACAAAATTAGTTTTTTTTTGAAAATCTAAAAATGCACACACTTTTCTGTCCACATAAACCATAAGAACTAACGTGTGTGTGGAGAATATATTAAAAACATATTTACACTGCATGTCCACAGTTCGTCCACAAGGTGGCCAATTCTAATCTAATTAGAATTGAGCGCTCAGCCTAGAAAATATTGACATTAGGCCTATTTACCATCACCAGGATGATTGGTCATAGTTCATAAGTCTGTGATTAACGTAACTTTATAAGGTTAAACTTTAAGGCTGCTTAACAGAAGGCGGATGTTGTTGATCACACAAGGTGTGTCTTAGCCTATTATAAGCCTTATGAACATCTGACTTAATAAGACTGATCACATGCTTCAGAATCAACTCTTGGTTGGAACTTAAATAGGCTAGCTATCAATCTACCAAAAATTATTCGAATTAGAAGACTCAAAGTAATTTTGAATCTAATGTTTAAAGTCACTGCACTGAAACAATCTTTTCTTTTTAGGCTATTATTCAAGATTCTTCTATTTTTTACTTTTAAGGGATAATCCACCCCAAAATGAAACTGTTGTCATTAATCACTTACCCCCATGTCGTTCCAAACCCGTAAAAGCTTTGGTCATCTTCAGAACACAATTTAAGATATTTTGGATGAAAACCGGGAGGCTTGTGACTGACAAACAGTCTTAAGGTCCAGAAAAGTATGAAAGCGTCGTCAGAATACTCCATCTGCCATCAGTGTTTCAACCATAACATTATGAAACGACGAGAATAATGTTTGTAAGTGAAAAAAAAACTAAAATAACGACTTTATTCAACACTTAATTTGTTTTGTGTCTCTCCATGTCACCGTAGCCCTATTTTGGTGAACATCCGCTGAACGCAAGCAGTGTGCACTCTTCTGTGTCAGCCGCGCTGCACTGATGCGCTGTTTTCCTTCAGATCAAACCGTAAATACATGTAGAAAACGTATCATTGTGGCTCGGCTGACACAGAAGAATGTACGCAGCTTGTGTTCAGTGATGCCGAGGTGATGCCGAGGGACAAAGAGGAGACAAATTGTTAAATAAAGTCGTTATTTTTGTTTTCTTCACGTACAGAAAGTATTGTCGTTCATAAAGTCACAGTTGAATCACTGATGGCAGATAGACTATTCTTCTGAGAATGTCTCTCATACTTTTCTGGACCTTTGCAATCTATGCGACAGTCACAAGCCACCGGTTTTCATCCAAAATATCTTAAATTGTTTTCTAAAGACGAACAAAGCTTTTACAGGTTTGGAATGACATGGAGGTAAGTGATTAATGACCAAATTTTAATTTTGGCATGGAGTATCCCTTTAACTGACAGTTATTTAGAGATGACATCATCTTCAGACTGAAACCTGGCTGTGATGCCTATCCATTGTTTTGCAATTTCGTGGTTTCCGGCGACAGTGTTCCTCTCCCGTCTTTTGTTTTTAACACTTGCCCGGCTCTCGTGTCCTGGTAATGATGTCATCACAACCCTTATCCTTTCACTGGTGTCCATGGCAGCATATGTTTCCACTGACTCAGCCTGATGAAACTGATTCATACTCAGCCCTTATTATGAACTCTGTGAGAAGGTGAGCAAGAAATACATGTGGAAGTAGCCTACATGACAGTTGGGAACGAAAAAAAAAAAAACATTCCTGGGAGGATTCAGACAGGTCTGATACGGAAGGTTTCACAGAAAAACAACTTCCATTTAGTTCTGTTCTGTTCAGGTGGAATTCAAAGAAAGATAACCAAGCCTCAGGGTTAGGTGACACTCAGACATATTCAAGTACATTCCAGAGCTTTTCTTTCACCAATGAGATAAAATTAGTCAGCCAAGGTACAGGAAGTTCTGTTGCTTGCAAAAAAGAGCAGTGGATTACTGAGCACTAACTGTTTTGTGTTGCAATGATGTTTTTATCTATTGTTGGATTTGTGCATCAATTAATGCTTCGTGAACTGTATTGACTTATTTCATATTTTAAATAAAGTTTTGTGAGGGATAGCAGAAAGCAGATGAAAATGATGCTGTGAGGGATAAACTTGTATTATTTACACTGGCATGCACTTTATAAAAGCCCTAGATCATATCATTTTACAACTCGCAACTGTTTTGTGATGTTTTTGTCTACTGAACTTCTCCAGAAAGATGTTTTTTTAGCTGAACAAATGGTATGCTGTTAAACAACATTACAATCCATTGAACACTTTTACTTCTGTCCCTCACAGCCTTGTTTTCATTTCTGTCAACAATCAAACATGGTGCTAACCTGATTAAAATCTGGCCTGATTAGCCAAGTGCCCCTACAAATTAATTAAATATATTATACAAACACCTCACGTTTAATGGTTTTAGAATTGTAGATTGCATTTAAAAGATCACACTTTTAAGAAAACATTTGCAATTGGCTTGTAAAAGCCGTGTTCTGTTTTTCGCTTTTAAATGAATGGGTTGAGTGAATAATTCAGCGACTCACTCATTTTCGCCACCTCCTGGTGTAATGATGCAACCTGTTGTATAATGAAATGTAATCGGTCACTACTTAAATAAATCATCAGTTACAGCTTGCATTTTTATTGTCATAAAACATTTCCAGAGAGAGATAGACTGATGCAGCAACTGTGATATATTTTTTTGTGTCTTCACACTGTACTCATTCACTATAAGCTAGTCTTTGTTCATAACGAACTATTTGTGAATTAGTCATGTTTAGTAAAATGTAATTGCAACTATAAGTTGTCAGTCTATTCTATATGTTTTTTGTTGTCTATTTTACTTCTAAAGCTCAGAGAAACTAAAAGCCCCTTTCATTTATCCAAATGTGCGAGATTTATAGTGCCAACTAAACTAGTTGGTTCCCAAGCAAGCATCCTACGTACTTACTTCAGCTGCTATATTATAAATATTCTGTGCTTCTCCATTACCTGCTTGTCTCTCACAACCAAGAACAGAAACCGCCTCCAAACATTTGTAAACATCTGTGAAATCGGCAAAGCTGCCAGACAAAGTCACATTTTATTCTATGAACACGAAAGGCCCAGGAAATGATGTGGGACAGCTCACACATCCTCCTCCAGCACACCCAGCTGCTTCTGTCATGCATCAAACACATGTAGTCACGATGCTCTACCAACAGTACAGTGAATCATTCAGACCGGAGGCCATCGGTTTACTGAACAGAGCAATCAGAAGATCACGAGAGCATTGCATGTAACATCAGTTGACTTCTGAGATGAGAGTAATTAGACAATTCAATACATTTAGATGCCAGAAATCATGATTATTATCTGTATTCATCATAGTTTCACAGCATATTTATTTTTATTCAGCTTACATAAAGCTATTTTATAACAGTTTCATTAAAGTTTCAAAAAGACTACATATACAAATTATTTATATACTATATATTTATATATATATATATTGTCAGGATTGGACCTGTTTTGTCATGTGTTTCAATTCCTGTTTTGCCTTATTTTGTCAGTTTCCTGTCGTGGTTCAGTTTGATTATTAGTTGATTCCATACACCTGTGTTTCCCCTATTATCCTGCCTTTATAACCCTAGTCCTTTCAGTTCTGTTTTGTCAGGTCTACCAGTTCCACACGTATGTTTTCCTTCTGTGCTCCCTGCTGGAATTCATTCCTGTGAACTGCCCCCGTCCTCTCTCCGCTTGTCCCGTCCAGCCTTCTTTCTTCCTCGTCCAGCCCAGAGGGGGCTTCTGATCTTCAAGTGCCTGCTCCTAGAAGGTGTCCCCAGTGCCCGCTCCTAGAAGGTGTCCCCAGTGCCCGCTCCTAGAAGGTGTCCCCAGTGCCCGCTCCTAGAAGGTGTCTCCCAGTGCCCACTCCTAGAAGGTGTCCCCCGTGCACGCTCCTAGAAAGGTGTCCCCAGTGCCCGCTCCTAGAAAGGTGTCCCCAGTGCCCGCTCCTAGAAGGTGTCCCCCAGTGTCACCAGTGCCCACTCCTAGAGGGTGTCCCCCACTGCCTGCTCCTAGAATGTGTCCCCAGTGCCCGCTCCTAGAAGGTGTCCCGCTCCTAGAAAGGTGTCCCCAGTGCCCGCTCCTAGAAAGGTGTCCCCAGTGCCCGCTCCTAGAAAGGTGTCCCCAGTGCCCGCTCCTAGAAAGGTGTCCCCAGTGCCCGCTCCTAGAAAGGCGTCCCCAGTGCCTGCCCCTAGAAGGTGTCCCCCAGTGCCCACTCCTAGAAGATGTCCCCCGTGCACGCTCCTAGAAAGGTGTCCCCAGTGCCCGCTCCTAGAAGATGTCCCCCAGTGCTTGCTCCTAGAAGGTGTCCCCCAGTGCCCGCTCCTAGAAAGGTGTCCCCAGTGCCCGCTCCTAGAAAGGTGTCCCCAGTGCCCGCTCCTAGAAAGGTGTCCCCAGTGCCCGCTCCTAGAAAGGTGTCTCCCAGTGCCCGCTCCTAGAAAGGTGTCCCCAGTGCCCGCTCCTAGAAAGGTGTCCCCAGTGCCCGCTCCTAGAAAGGTGTCCCCCAGTGCTTGCTCCTAGAAAGGTGTCCCCAGTGCCCGCTCCTAGAAAGGTGTCCCCAGTGCCCGCTCCTAGAAAGGTGTCTCCCAGTGCCCGCTCCTAGAAAGGTGTCCCCAGTGCCCGCTCCTAGAAAGGTGTCCCCAGTGCCCGCTCCTAGAAAGGTGTCCCCAGTGCCCGTTCCTAGAAAGGTATCCCCAGTGCCCGCTCCTAAAAGGTGTCCCCCGTGCACGCTCCTAGAAGATGTCCCCAGTGCCCGCTCCTAGAAAGGTGTCCCCAGTGCCCTCTCCTACAAAGGTGTCCCCCAGTGCCCGCTCCTAGAAAGGTGTCCCCAGTGCCCGCTCCTAGAAAGGTGTCCCCAGTGTACGCTCCTAGAAGGTGTCCCCAGTGCCCGCTCCTAGAAAGGTGTCCCCAGTGCCCTCTCCTACAAAGGTGTCCCCCAGTGCCCGCTCCTAGAAAGGTGTCCCCAGTGCCCGCTCCTAGAAAGGTGTCCCCAGTGTACGCTCCTAGAAGGTGTCCCCAGTGCCCGCTCCTAGAAAGGTGTCCCCAGTGCACGCTCCTAGAAGGTGTCCCCCTCCTTTCGATTATCCTCAGCTCTGTGTTCCTTCCAGCAGCATAGTGTGGAGTGTGACACACATATATATCAGGAATAAATAACCTTGGTGTATTAATATTCTATTATCAGGACAATATTTGGCTGAGATACAACTATTTGAAAATTTGAAGATTTCAGAAAATCACCTCTAAAGTTGTCTAAATGAAGTCCTTAGCAATGCATATTACTAAACAAAAAATATCAGTGTACAGTGTAATTCATATCATTTAAATTTTATACAGTATTTTATTGTATCTGCTCATTTGCCTTAAATGCTTTGTATGATGGGACATGTTGATATGTTTGCAAGTACAGATTCCTTATTACAAGCCAAGCATTCGCTATAATTAATGAAGTACTTAGGAAAGTAACCAAGTCCCTGGGAATCACCCTGAACTTATAGAAATTAGGTTAAAATTCTGAAATAAATAATAACTCCTGTCAGTCAGATGGTTTGCTGGTTACAAATTGTCAAAAGTTGTCCAAATGTATTTAAATACAAAAAAAAAAAAAAAAACAACAACAAAGGAGTATGAGAAACAAAGCCATAAGGTTGCAATTGCAGAAATGAACACTTGAATTTAAAAGTCTGTCAAAAGCTGCCAAAAAGTCACATATGATTAGTAAACAACATCAAAGCTGCAATAGTGCTGTGTTTAGAAGACACTGAGAGTGGCTGGTTTCTGTTGTACGGTCAGGGCAGGCCTCTCAGCTGTGGAGGCCCATGACCCCATCCATAATCCATCCTCACACATAAATGCTGATATAAGCTCTCCAAAGTCCATACACAAGAGATCACAGAGATTTTTAAGAGACGATGAGAACAATGATTGACACACAAAGCACTAGTCGCTCCTCTTACACGTTTAAGCTGACTTAAAGGGTGATTTAATGTGCGTTATTATTATTATTATTATTAAAGAAACGAAAAGAAAAATCACCATCAGCACATTTAATTTCTACTGTATTGCTTGAAATTCCTTAGTGCCATTAATAATCTTACTATAAAAAATGTAAATAAAATGTAACAATTGGTTTTAAAAGTGACATTGATTACTGTGACCAGTAACAAAAAGCTGCCGAAACAGCTCTTATTTAAAATACATAAATAAAATAGCAAAATTTAAGATATTTCCATAAATTACTCAGCTGATTACTTTAAGTGTTTTTTAAATTTTTTCTGAAAATGTATGTTTAAATATGCAAATAAGACATTATCTAATTAGTTATACAGAATTGTTATTGTTATTTAATGTCCAGAACAGAAATCTGAACATTGGACAAAGCTAGGTTCACAGTTCTTGTTTAATTTTAGATTTCGGTGTTTTACAGAGGGGTTTTGGACACACACACACACACACATTCTAAAAGCTTCTAAAAATGACTGAAAAACTGGTAAATAGTCTACAGAACAAAATGACTAAACCTTTAACTAATATTAAAATTAAATTAATGAAAACAAAAACTCGGTAATACTAAAATAAGACCAGTCAACAGACAGAAAAAAAGTATAAAGACATCACGCTCTTTTTAGAAATAAAATGTTGTCTAAAATCAAGGGAAAATACCTCTCTGTAAATACTTTCAGAATATCGAGAAAAAAAATAAGTTTGGTAAAGTGGAGATTTCTGGTTTCGTGGAAGAAAAAGGGGAAAAAAACAAGTGCATGTTTTTATTTATTTATTATTATTATTTCCTGTCTTGCCAAAAAATATAAATAAATAAATAAAATGATTTAAATGCTGTAACTGTTCACTTTGGCGCAATCCTTCAGACTCCGCCCACCTCGACATCAGCCACACCCATGAACGCCTCGTCACCTTCTGCTATGCGCTGATTCCAGCAGACCCGCCTGCTCGGTGCAGTCATCTGAGAGTGATAGTGTATGAGAGACAGTGTGTGAGAGAGTGAGTGTGTGTGAGAGAGAGCTCCAGCATTAGGGCCGAACACTGAGGTGTCAGCGCATCCGGACACAGGACAGCCATGGCCCTTCTCGATCTAGCCCTGCAAGGCTTCTCCATCTTCGGCTTCGGCTTGTTCATCGTGCTCTGGCTCATGCACCTCGTGTCCATCATCTACGTGTAAGTGACTGCGGCATCATTGATTGGAAAGAGACCATCAAACGCTTCCTTTATTTTTAGCGACGCTGATCGCTAGCTTGCAGCGTAGACAGTTTCGGGAGCGTTGAAAGAGTGTCGCGGCGCGTTGCGTCGCTGCGTTCAGTGCAGATGGGGTCTGGCTAACAGGGGTTTCCTCTTCGGCTCGTCGCGGTTTAACTGCTAATGCGTAAAAAAAGCATATTTATAACTATCTAAATGTTCATTTCGCTAGCACAGTTGGCGTTGGATACATTCATATTAATAATATGTCAATCATACACAAATTAGCCTCCGGCTAGTCTCACATTAATCTAATTTCTTATCGCTAGCGATGATAGTTAGCATAGCTAACGTACTGCGCACTGTTCCTGTTCATTTATTCGGTACTTTACAAAGTCTAATTGGTTTTTAAATCACTCGGGGGGTTCTTTTCTCAGGGGGCTTTTATTAATTGTCTGTGGTGGGAATCAAAGCTACTTCAATTAGCTTCTCCAGAAACCGGCTTTCAAGGATTCAATTGAATATGTTTATATATTATAATGGTTTTGTTTGGGTAACGTAAGTCTGTCGTTCACCAGCACGTTTGTTTACCTTTGATAAAACCTAGTTTTCACTGAAGTTAACCGATGTTGTTCATGGTTTATAACGTATCACCTCCAATTTATTACCCAGTATCATATTTAATTACCTAGTATCGTATCTATTATATCAGGTTGGCATACATGTTTTAACATCTTCCAGTAATCAGGTTTTTATCTATCTATCTGTCTATACACACACACACACACACACACATATATATGTATATATATGTATGTATGTGTGTGTATATGATAAATTCAGTCAAGTGTGGGTGATCTCCTGACTGGTAGTGTATATCATATGATACTTGGTCTATAGTGAACTGGACATTGTTAACTAGGGAACTGTGGTTTGGGAGTTTCCTCCATCTGCTACAGTGTGTCATGTGAGTTGTCTTGGTTTCTATCACGCTCTGTTTCTACTACAGAAAACACACTTCTGATCAGAGTTAGACTGATCTTAGAGGCTCTGTTTGTTCGTGTCCGTCTTACAGGATTGTTTTGGGGCATTTGCAAACTCCCAAATGATGTGTTGGTATGCATCCGCTAATGCAAAAACGGCCAGGGTTCGGGAGAAGGTCTCCGCGGGTCATGCGACTCATTCAAACAAGCAGACGTCAGCTCCCATTGTACACTCATTATCATACGTTGAGAAATGCTTGTGACGTAAAGTAATATTTTTATTCCCTCTTCAGCTCATGAGCTTTTGTGTTGCCTTTCACTTTTCCCTTTAAACATGCTCCAGGTTTTAAGATGGATAAGTCAGTTCTTAGAACCAAAACCATCCTAGCAAGTCATAAAGCATGTGTTGGAAACTTGACTGAACATCCACTTTTATATAGATTCTGCTCTGAAAAGATGACCATGACAAGGTTTTTTTTTATCGGTGTCTACTTTTTTTATGCTTCATTATGGTCTTGCTGTGACCACACAATGGCACGCAGCTGGTGAGACTCTGTGAGTCATTCCTGAGGTCACTCACATCCATCTGTTGTGAAACAGGAATGAAAGCACTGAATGTCATGATCAGGCTGTACCCTGAGGTCAACTGCTTTCTTTGTAACAGATAGCAGTTCACTTGTTGAGCAGCATTTTGTTGCCCCTCGAGACCTGATGGTATCTTTTTATGAGTCGACAATGATCCGTTATTAGTATTTTCCTTCATATGTTTAGAATCAAAGGTATTTTAAAGACCTGTTATGCCCCTTTTTACAAAATTTAATATAAGTGTCAGGTGTCCCCAGAATGTGTCTTTGTTTCTGCTTTGCTTGAACGTTTACCATGGTTTTTAGAAGAACTGCTACACCGTGGCTGACGGCGCAGTGGGTGGAAACTTGCAGATTAATGGGAAGTAATATTATAATAGGAATAATCACGAGGAGCAAACCCTTTTTCACACCTGAAACTCCACAGAATGTTAATTAAATGGGAGTCTTTTATATGACGCTTTTGTATATTGTTTATCTGGTTGGGTAGTTCTTCAACGGCAGCGTCAGCAGAGACGTTAAGATGAAGAAATACAGGTTGGGTGATGTAACCGAGATTCTTAGAGTCCCGAGTACACCTAGTTTCAGGAACCAGGTGTGAAGCCTGTCCTGTGGGAACCTCACCTGCCGTGTTTCCTGGTTCCTCAGCTCTGATTGTCACTCTTGTGGTATGTGACGTCTGACCCGGTGTGATAGGTTCGGTTTAGTAAAATGTCTTTGTCATCCTTTCCTCTTTGCATAAAGTGGGAAAGTTGCGCATGTCTTCATGGCTTCATCATGAAGGATTGCCACAAAGGGAAAGTACTGGTGTTTCAGAGAGTTTGGCCAGTTTTTTTAAAACCTGATTTTCACTTATTGGTTCACAACAACCAGATATGAGTCCTTTAGAGGAAGTAGAGGTTCGACTACGTGAGAACATTTGAATGACATTTTGCTGGCATAATGTCCACTGTCTGTTGTAAGTAGTGATGTACAAAGACACATTTTTTACCAAATTGGCATGGGGAAATCTTTCGCCCTAATGCAAATTACCCTATTATTGTGGACTCCTATTAAAATAACTGGATTTTGTCCAAAAGAAATGTGTCCAAACACAGGGAAATGTGCCAGCAACTTAAATCTCTGGAGTTTGATTTGTCATTGTATCCTCTTGATAACAAGATCTCTTTTCCCTGCATAGTTTAGATTTGTTCTTGCCAGTATTACGGCATTTTCACTAACATGACCACAAAAAAATACAAATATACAAAAATATAAAAAATACTTTTTATATCAAACATGCTGATTTTCTTATGACTTTGCAAACATTACGTGCCTCCCACATACAAATCTCATTTTTTGTATCTAGGAAATAATGCATCGTTTTTGAAGTCATGTTTTCGCCTTGGGCCATCCGTTTACCATAAGTAAGCAAAGGGAATTGCATTTCCGATGGTTCATTAGAATTTATTCATTGCTATTTAAGGAATTTGCTCCTTAGTGGATGTTTTGAGCACGTGGTATGGCGTTGCTTCCCATTGCGCTAATGGTATGAGGCGGCGAGGTGAGGTTGTGTTGCCCCCCATTATTTAACGGACACCTCACATGAACTGATGATGAGCTGCTCCAAGAGCTTTCAGAAATTACCTCCATGACTCATGTGTGGAGCTGAGTAAACATTACACACACAGGAATTGAAGGCCTTTCCTTTACAAACATATTACATGTGATATGTTTTGTATGGCATCAAAAAGGGGCTAGTCAGTTTTTGTATTATTGATGGTAAAAAAAGATGAAATTAATTGGTGGTAAATTATCCTGCACTTATTCACTGTGTTAATAAATTCATTATTAATGACTGTATGAATATATTCACAAAACAAATGACTTTTCAGGGCAAAATACCATAGGTGTAATGTTTAAAAATAATGTTTTAGTTACGGATTATGCAGTCGCAGCAGTCTAATAGCAAACTGTTCCAGTATTTCAATGCACCAAAGCGGAAAATGGATTTGAAAATTCCACATTTGCATATGATTATATATTCACACAGCTCCTGTACTTCTCTTTGTTAAAAATGCAATGATTGTTATTTGTCTTGGATAGTGAAAAGGCAACATAAAGTTAAGAATGCAATACATTTCTCACTTGAGAAAAATTATTACTAGTTGCATTCAAACAAAACATCAAGTAAGTTACTTTATCAAAAAGCAGATGGCAATTATTCCTAAAAACATATGACCCGATAACCGCATAAGAAGAACATTTTTATTAGCTTTAACAAATATCGGTTAAACCGATTATTGGTCTTTAATTTATGTATAATACAACTTTATGCTTGTAAAATGTTTTGAGACAACCGTGATGTACAGGTGCGGTAATCGTTTGATGCTGATATTTACAATATATGACCAATAAATATAGCTTTATTATGGACTAATAGAAATGACCATTTAACTCTTCTTTCTTAGTGCTCAGTCTTTGCATTAGATAAAGCTTAGATTGTTGTTTGACATTCACAAGAAAGTGGCAACAGTGATGTTTTAGCAGTCTAGATAGACAAACTTATCTCTCGTAATCAAACGCGCTCAGACAGCTAAATCTTTCTTCCAGCTTTTAATGGCTATTGCTGTCTTGGAAGCTTCTGTGCTTGTTCTGTAGAGTGCTGGCAAGTGTGTCAGGAACGACTCCAGACCCTTAAGACAGGAACAGATAGGAAGTGCACAAGTGGAGTTCCCGAGAAGAGCAAGGTGCTAGAATTCCTGATCAAACTGCTCCAATTTAAAAATGCCTCTATAAACACTGGCACGCTTAATTCTGCATTACCTGGGCCATTATTAATGTGAACTGTTCTTAGAAATACTTTGAATAGGTTTTTTGAAATAGTTTTGTGACATCAAGAATGCTCTTTACTTCCTGAAACTGAGCCAAAGAGCTTCTCGTAACATAATATCTGAGTTCAGTGGACTTTTAAGAGCTATAAATATAATAAAAGTCACCCACCTGGCCCTATAGACTTTGAGCAATGTGAGACTTCCTTCTTTAGTCAAAGTATGACAAGTGTGTGAAACTGCCGAAAATCTTTAATACTTGGGAAACTAAACCAGTTGGATCACCTGTCTTGTTGCGGGCTATCAGCTGCCAGACAAACTGCAAACAAACAGTTGATCGATGTTTGAAATAATACACCGTCCCACTGCAGGCTTATGTGCTGCAGTCTTCATTTGGTTACTGCAGGTTGCTTGCAAATAGAGTAACTAGGATTTTACTCAATGTGTGCAGCATAGTCCTGGTTCCTGTTGTAGTGTAATTAACTTGAATGTTTTTAACTGCATCCGAGTGTTTCTCGTTGTAAATGATAATAAAAGCAAAAACACTGATTAATAAAATGAGATAAAATACAAAAAGGAGGATATTTAGTTATTGCTAGTTACTTGCAATAGGTAACTCGTGTTACTTGTAATGTGTTAACCCCATTGAAATGCATAATGTAATCTAAAAACATTCCTTCACTTTCTTTTCAGCCGTCTGCATCTCAACAAGAAGACCACAGAAAAAGTGCCGTACAGCAAACTGGCTGGTGTGTCGCTGCTGAAGCCCCTCAAGGGTGTGGACCCCAATCTCATAACCAATCTGGAGACATTTTTTGAGCTGGACTATCCCAAGGTACCATCCTCTAAAGTCTTTGACCTTGCTGTTGCTCGTGCTGCTGATTCAGGTTGCTGGTTAAAGAAAAGTTGTTATTATTATAAGCATTGCTATTATGTGTTCTCGAAAAACCCTTAAGTACAAAACTTCAGGGCATAACTCATCTAGACCTGTATTTGCAAAGAACAGAAATGATGCCTAAAATTGTGCGACTTTAGGAGAGGTGTGCTATTATCTTCCATGCAATCAAACAGGTGAACAAATTCAAGTGTAGACGTCAAATTTAATTGCTTTTTTTTTATAAAAACAATAGACAGTAGAGTTAAATATTTAAGTTTCATACTTCAGTTGGCTTTTAAAGTGCTCAAGAGTTTGCTGAAGCTTCTTCAGCAAAGTGTGGATTTACTTCACCAATATTACCATCATATAAAACATATAATCATCTCTTCCCTATGGTAGTTTACTAACAAAGTGACAGCGCCAACTACTGGCCTGGCGTACGTAATAGTGTTTTTGGCCGTTTTCGCGGATATATGTAAATGGAAATCGTTTTGAAAACGTTGTCGTTAATACATGGAACTTTTCCGGTTTTGACTACACCGTTTTCGTGTTAAAGTAGCCTTAATTGCTAGCTCTTAGCTCTTAAAAGACATAAACATACTGTCGAATTAGATCAAATGTCTTTCATAAGCTGGACTAAAATGCACTGCCCTACTTTATAGGTTACAAATATTTCATAAATGTGGTAAAATACTGTGCTCCGATTCACAACTTTTGCAACTGTGCATGGGTGTACTTGCTTGGTGGCAAATTTGTCACTTCCTGCGTCACATCTGCACTTCTTTTTTTGCTTGTGGCTAGAGTCAGACAGCGTTGCTGGGTTGTTTTAAGAGGCTGAATTATAGCAGACCACCAACATACAGAAGTACAGCTGCTTTGCTTTTATGTAAATAAAGTTTATGTTCGCAGTTTACAGTATATTCCGAAAGGACATTCTTAAGGCACTGACTGGAGAATCTTATCGGCTATTTGAATAGATGTTCAAATTTTCCTGGCAAATGTATCCAAAGCCATCCCAAATATTCGGCCTGAGAATTTTGAAAGGTAAAACTGTACATTCAAGAAACTAAATCTGGATTTTAGCATTTTGGCTTCATTTCAGGATCATTTACCCACAAGTATTCATCTCTGCAATGGCATTTTTATCATATGACAAATTTTCAGTGTTTAAAAGTTTAGGTTCTGTGCAGTTGTGTAATTTTTCGGAAATAAGACTCTTATGCTCACCAAGGCTGGATTTGTTTGAAAAAATATACATTGAAAAACATTGAAATATTATTACAATTAAAAATAGCTGTTTTCCATGTGAAAATATTGTAAAATGTAAATTATTGCTGTGATGAATCAGAATTTACAGCATCATTCTCACTTCAGTGTTGGGCGTCACATAATCCTTCTAATAAAGCTGATTTACTGATCAAAAAACAATAAAAACAAAATGAGACTGTACATTCTAAATAGGCTTAATTTTCTTTAAATCAAATTAATAGTCATTTTGGGGGGAAATAAGATCTAGATATGTTCCTCATGAGATTCACCCATCAGGATTTGCTAAAGGTGGCAATTGTGTTCAACACGTAATGAAGAGGTTACAGTAGACAAGATGGAAACATGCATGGTGCGTCCCCTGATAATACATACTTATCTTTGTTGCTGAGCACTGCCACCATCTAATTGCAGTGTTTCTAGTTTGCATTGTGACTTAAGCACAAAGCTTTTGATCAAATCACTGATGCTTTTCCAGGTGTGGCTGCTCTGTGAAATAACCCATTTACCATTTGATGATTGCGCTCTGTCGTAAGACATCTGTCAGAGCTCCTAAATTAAAAATGTATAATATTAAATTGCCCTATCAGTAAGGCCCTCCCCTCGAATGCAGTTGAGCCAATGGCAGTTGAGTATCAGTTGCATGGGGAGTGGAACTCGGACATCTTTAGGTTTCAGCGCCATAGAAACATTGGAAGATCTGAAGCTTGCATTGGTTTTATGGGGTTTATGCTTCATAAAATGGAAAACCGATGTGCCTGTGGTACTTGTAACCATGATTCCAGGTATCCTGAGGGGATAGGCAATGGAATTTATTTTATTCTACTTCTAAACCCAAACAAAATGGAGCAAAATGTACGTAAGCATTCAACTCCAATCCCAATGAAGACAAAAACGTTTGTTTTCTGGTTTTCGTACTCTCATTAAGTAAGAATTTTAATTTGCTCTACCAGAACATTAATGTCATCTTGTGCTTTAGCACGGTATCTCTGGCTAAAAGTAGCTAACGTTAAAGTTCTGGGAATGTTTTCTCATTCATACCAACTCTGAAGGAAATTGTTCAAATCTTTACGGAGTATTTAAAAAATACATTGCAAATTATGTAACTTTGTGAGCTTGGTTTTCTGGGTCAGTTTTTAACGTATTTTTATATTGGTCCTTTATTGTGTTACAGTAAAAATGCTAGAAATTACTATAAATTCTACCATAAATCCTTGCACTTGGATTCCCTGGGTCAGTTTTGGGGGCTTTTTAACATTTTTATATCAAAATTTTTATCCCAGTGAACATATAGTTTGCTAACTAGCTGACTTAACTAGCTAAACATGGTCTAGCTTACTTGTGCTAGTTTGCAAAAACTCACATGACCCTTCTCATTCTGCTTTCTCATTTCCATTTAAAATGCGACTCCTCTGATTGGTGGATTACAATTTGGGATTATGGGTAGTGTAGTATTGTACAGAAAACTTTGCAATTGAACTACAAAATTCTATTTTTATTTATTTTTTTGCAATCCGCCTCAAAGAATATGCTTCTGCACAAAAAGTATAAATATAAATCCAGTTCCAGTCATTTTTTTTTTTTGTCAATCAACTTCTGCATTATTTTTACATGAATACTTGCAGCAACCTAAGCGATGATTCATTGTTTCCTGTGATCTTCAGAGTAATCTGTAGACTTTCGCAGTGAGTCACCAGCGAATGAAGGTTGAGGTTTCTGTAGTTCATTCCACCGATCAAAGTTTAATGCAGACTCTAGTATGGATGGAGGCGGATAAACCTCCGCTGCTCTTCCTGTGGGATTCGAGATGACGGGGTGCGTTCAGAAGTGAAGCTCTGCAGATGGGACATTCTGCTCCATTTTCTGTCACACAGCTGTTTGAGCAGCACAGATGTTGATTCCTCCTCCAGCTGCTGCTCCTTGTAGGTTTGCAGTCAGAGAAGTGTCTCCCCTCTTTAGGAGCATGCTTTGTGAATTTTCAAGTGAACGACAGGAGGAGAGGGTTCTTTTATAAAGCCTCTGCTTTGAAGGAATCCGTTCTAATCATCTAGATCTAGAAAATCTCTCTTTTAAATCATTCATCTTAACCAGTCTCCAAACCAAGCATTTCCTGTCTGCACTGAACGTGAAACTACTACGACGCCACACAATCACAACGGACAACTAAATTATTCCTTATCTTTGTTCCTGGAGTTCCAGACAGTCTGTATGTTTCTCAGTGACACGCAATGATTGATTTAGCTTCAACACTCTTAGGAACTTTTCCCCTTATTTTAGCCAAATTAGAATTGGGATGCATCTTATTTTTGGTACCATATTGATTTTCAGACGATATTTATTGATATTGCACAATGTTGGATGTTTGTGCATGCTCATTTCCCCTATTTTTACATTTAGATGATGACAGAAGGAAATCTAACGTAACCTTAACGTGAATCTTTATAAAAACTATTCATATCTGTATTTCACACTGTACATTGTAGTACGTTTTTTAAACAATTGATTTAAGTTTTGTTTTAATTCAAATTTGTTGATACAAAAAAATAAATATTTATAAAATATTAAGTATAGCTGTACCATGAAAAAATTATTTTGGAAAAAAACAAAATCGCTTGTTAGTATCAAGTGTTATTACTAAAATTAATCTTGTAGGATACCGACCTTATACATGTAAGCTTTTTGTATTTTTATTTATTGTTTATTAAAGTAGATTTCCGAATAGCTATTTATTTGTAAAGTGAAATATCTCTTCTCGACTACACAAGCCAATCGTGCATCAACATTTTGGGACGAGTTTTCTATGCGGACATTTTTCCCATTTCTTTAATTCAGGCCTAATCGGATCAAAACAAGTGTAAATGCATCTTTAATTTCTCTTAAGAGACATTAAATAGCTTCCCTCTTTTAAGCAGATGGCATAAAGCGTTTGCCATATGCAAGAGGAAGTCTAATTTTCAGCAAGTTCTAGCTTTATTAAAAATGTTTCATGTCCAACTGAATCGTTCCAAGGCTCTCAGATTCAAGTGCATGGGGAATAAAAATGAAAAATAATGAATTGCTTTCAATAGATATGCCAACAGCAAGAGTCTCTTCCGTCACAGCATGTTTATTCCTGACTTAATTTCTGGGTATTGCAGGCGTTCCATTGAAGTGCAATTTGCATATTTATTTTTGACTTCTGTGGATGATGGATTTGTCAAGACACCTACTCTGAGTTTTAGTTCACTGTCGGAACACGTCAGCATCTCTAGGGCAGAAGTTACTCTTTTACAGCGTGCATTCATAGTTGTATGTCTTTTTAACTGTAGGTCAAGCACCACCATCACTCAGTCTTAACTTTTTTCACTAAAATAACTTAATTCAACTTTTTTTCTCAGTGTAATTGCAAATGCATAAAAAAAATCAAACATCAACAAATAAAATAAAATGATTACTGTTCCACAACTGTTTGTTACAAGTATTTATTATTATCTGATTTTAAGCATTTTCTTGTATCTTAAGCCCACTGAGAATCAGAATAAAACTGTAGATTTATTTATTAATTTAGTAAGTTGGACATCAGCCATATACAGTTAACCCTTTTGTTAAAAAAATATTTTGGCTGCTTATAGCTTTCAGCTACCAATATGAGTGTATTACTCTTAGTTCAGATGAACATGTATATGTTTGTTCAGGTTGTTTCGCAGTGACCAGTCCAAATCAACCTCAAAGTGACTCTGTGGTTTAGAGAGAAAAATGATTTGAATATTAGTACATGTCCCGATCAGCCCAGGCTCCCAGGAATGTTAAATGACGCACAAAACACCGTGGAATGTGATCTGGATTGGGATGTCACGAGGGCCAGATGTTCAGCTGTTAAGAGCTGTCCAGAATGATCACATTCAAAACCTGTCTTCAGTGTTAACTTCACAAAATCACACCCTCAACAATGCTAAATGTACACCTTAAGCCGTCATTTTAACAATGTCTCGGAATGCCGATTTGTCCGGGTGTTAACCTCTGATTAAATCACTTCCGGCTTTCATGCTTATGTGCTGATTAATTCCTTCTGCGTTTACGTTTTAAATAAACACACAGTTGATTTGAGCAGTGGTGTCAGTTTGCATGGCAGTACTCAGAATTACTGTGTCATGGTAGTTGGTTTGTTTGGTCTCTGTGTTCTGTTGAAAGACACACCTAACCCTCAGTACATTGTTGACTTGGTATGTCACTCCCCGTTTGGCATCAGCTGCGCTACAGCTTCCTTCGAAAGCAGGAAGTGATAGTGTTTTTTGGCAATTAGGGTTCCTGGGATAGATGCCCGGACCTCTAAATTAGTAATGCTGGGAGGGACAGCTGCTCTGGGGTTTTGAAAGCGAGTAACACTGATTATAACAGACAGTGGAGGTCAGGAAAAATTACTTTAGGTGACCCGTGCCTTTTATGGTTTACTTTAATAACATTGGTCTTCCGTCTTTTAAATACCACTTTTTTGTTGGTAATAAGACCGAGCTCACCAAAGTATATGAGAGTTATGTGATCGCAGTGTGATCTGATGACCAAACTTTAGTTATGGCAATGTTGTGGCAATCGGAAACTGAAATTTGTTGCCACAATGCAACGTTGTGACCTTTTTCATTTCATTAATTTTGGCATTGTATAGTGTTGATGTGGATGGATAGTTTTGTGTTAATTATTATTTATTTTTTAGTCTGTGGGTGGACATGCATTAGTTTAAACTTGTCCTCATTTGCCCGAACTAATTTAAAGGCCATTTCAACAGAAGTGCACGAGCAGACCAATTAGGTATAATTAATTCAGTTCATTTATTTAGAAAAGCACCAAGATACACACAAATGTAACCCAAAGCCTTCATTGAAATATTAAATATTAAATAATTATATTAGAAGATCAGCAAACACAATAAGACCAAACTTTAGGCGTGTAACCTGTAGTCTGTTCATTGTAACTATGTGACCATATCGGTCAGTAATTGCAACATGGCAAATATTAATGGTCACACCTCTCGCTATTAACAAACCAGTAACTCTTGACTTTTGCCTTAGTAAACTCCTTATTTGCTTCTTATTAATAGTCAGTTTGGTAGGATTATGGATGTAGAATATGGTCATGAAAAATATGTGCTTTGTAAGTACTAATAAACAGCCAATATGCTACAAATAAATAAAGCAACTAGTTAATAGTGAGAATTAGTCCCTAAACTAAAGTGTTAGAGGGTTCATCACATCCCCATTTTCTACAAGTTGAAATGATTCTTTAGGGTCTTAATGAATAGTCTAAATTTCTTAATGGTGATGTAAAACTGTCAAAAACAGCTCTATATTCACAGCAAGCCGTTATGGTGCATTTCCCTTTAAATGCTAATGAGCTCTGCTGACCCCGCCCATTTCTTCTGTGGGGTGACTGCAGTTCTCTGAGAGACTCAGTCACATTCCTTGTGAAACTTGCTAACTAGCACATTATTAGTAAAGCCGATTTGCAAAGTTAAAAATAACTTATTCTCACTTCTGGAGGTAAAGCTGGATTTATTAACGAGCACTTCTAGCTGTTTTCGACACACAAATGGAACGAGATCTAAGATGAATGTTGCACTCTTGGATTTCCCCTTGTTTTCTATTTCCCCTCTCCCTGACGCCAGTATTCATCTGAGTCTTATTATTTCTTAACCTCATGTTTAGTCTCCCTCATTTGGGACGGGCTGATCTCAGCGCTCCTGATTTCTAGTGCTGGATGTAGATTGGAGGGGTTGCTCACGGACATGTTTATAAATGATTGAATGAGAGACTCCCAGTCTTTCAGCGCAGCACTATTACCCCGCTCGGGGTTACTGTCGCATACCCACATCTCTGTGAGCACAGAAAAGTCCCTTTGTCCTCCGGCTCCTGTGTCCCGGGCCATAGCCATGGCAGCATGGTGGCTGGAGGGGGACGTCTGTCTCTTGTCAGAGCGCAGGCCTGTTCTTTCTCACTCTGGTCCTGGTGCGACTACAAGCCTCAGACCGTCTTCCCTGAAAGCTTTTGTTTATGTGGCCTGCCACGCTTTCTTTGTCGAGAGCTAGACGTTCAGTGCTGTCTGCTCAGATCAATAGAAATCCTGACGCTTTATAGGGGACATATTCAGCTCCGTGATACATGTTTTATTTCTTCAGTTATATTTTTGGCAGATGCTGTTTGCACCCCAGTGTTACTATTTTGGGTTTTTCATTAGTCTATTCTTTTTAGATTATGGACTAAATAGTGAGCGTATGGGAAAGTTGTGCCACTTATTTTTTTTATGAATTTGTCCTCTGGTTGAGGAGAAATTATGAAATGAGAATGAATCATCTGTAATTAATGGCTTAAAAGTATTAGTTATACCAATAGTTTTATATAAATGTTGCTATTTAATGCCACTTATTTTATATGTTCAAGAGTCACACCATATGACGTTTTTAAGACCGCCTGAAGTAACCATGTCAATTTATCTCATACCTCTAGAGATTTTGATCAGTTTTTGACACACGGTCTCTACACGTGCATCACATGATTGATTTAGAGGACGAAAGTTTCTCACATTCTTTTCATGTTTTAACTGCTTCACGGCATGTTTTTCTTTAAAAAAAACTAATCTTCAAACCACTTATCAGTTTTTCATTTCATAAAGAGTTTGTTTTTAACGAGCCTTTTTATTGTTAATGGCAAGATAGTTGATGTCATACCTCAAAAATATCTGAATTAAAAAATATATATATAAATTTTTTTTTTTTTTTTTTTTTTTTTTTTTTTTGCTGCACATTACTTGCATTATTGACTGCACTGAAAGCACCTGCCATGAAGAAAAATTACTTTGACATGAAGAAAAAAACCTGTATTTAGCACCTAGTATTGCATTACCTAATATTGTCTAGAAGACTAAAGGGGCAAAACACACATTACCCCTCTTTTCCCACATTCTTCCCTACTAATTGAACCCTGACATGACAAAACTTACAAAACAACAAAAAAAGATGTCTTACGATTTGCCAACCTCTTTGCTCTGTGTGTACTGATGCCATTATTTGGCCGGTTTGATCTGCTCACCGCAGTATTGAGCTTGTGTTGCTCTGTGGGTTACTGAATAGCATCTTGGAAACAGCGTTTCTGAACTGTGTTTCTCTATGTGTGCCATAATAACTCGAGTTGCTCAAAATTGTTTCTGCCTTTTCCCACAGTTTGAAATTCTGCTGTGCGTCCAAGACCATGACGATCCAGCCATTGATGTTTGCAAAAAGCTGTTGGGCAAATATCCGAATGTTGACGCCAGGTTATTCATAGGTAAGCATTTGATGATCATCTCACTCTCTCCATGTCAAATGGAGCCAGTAATACAGAAAGCTCAGGCAGTGTTGCGCTGAGGAGCATCTCTCGTCCCTCGTGGCTTCCGCTGTCTTTGACAGTTTTGTTAGTTGTGTGCAGGGAAATGGCAGGGTCTCTGAAGAGCCGCGTGTGCGCCACAACTCCGCTGTGTATATGCACATGTAGCTCTTGGAGTGGATATTGATTCTTGCTCCGTAGGAACAGCTGGTGACTGGAGCGGGTGTCTCTCTGGGGTCCTGTTATCCGTCCTAGAGATGTCATCCGCTGCTTTGTTTCAAGCTGAAGCCATGTTAGAAAACATGTAACGTCTGCGAGTTTGTGTTGCTTTAAACATCTCTGACATCTAAACATCTCTGTGCTTGGTGAACTGCATTAGTGCTCTCAGAGGCCATGCGTCATATGATCTTCAGCAGTTCAGTCCACAAATAAACCTCACATCCATAAGAGCATTTATAGAGAAGCTGCCTTATTGATAGATGATGCTAGACCGGTTACAATTAATGTAATTGTTTGATCATTCTAATCTTACTTTTTTTTTTGTATTATTATGATTATATTTTTAAATTTGACTTCTATCAATGTGCATTGTAACGTAAAGTCAGATTCTTTAATCAAATATACTGCATTAATCTAAAATATAATCTTCATTTTTATGATTATTATTATTATTATTATTAATAATTATAATTCTTATTATCTTGAAATATGACTTCTATCAATGTGCATTATAATTTCAAATCAGAATAATAATACTACTATGACTTCTGCCAATGTGTATTTTGAATTTCCAGTCATATTTTTTTTATTGCAATTTGACGTGGATCGGTATAATCATAATTCAGGTTCACGTTTGCATATTTTCCTTTTTGGCTAATATGATTGTTATTTCATTAACTAAAAATATTCAAATCGTTTTTGTTCATTGAAATAAGTAGAGGTAATAGTGTGCATTTAACCAATTACATTGTATGTATTTCTAACTGCGTATGAAAAGTAATTCTAGTTAATCACCCTTGGCAATATTGTTGATTTCGCAGAATTTTCTAGGCCTCAGAAAGAGGAAAAGAAACTAGTAGTCGGCGATGTTTATTAAGGCCATTTTCATAAAAGGCAAGATGTATATGATTGATATCGCTCATTTGCATTTGAGACCTGACTTCAGCTCTCAACACAAAGTGTTTTTGTTCTGAAGTAGTTCATAAGAAGTATCTTCATCTTTGACTTCTCCTTTCTCTCGCTCTAGCATCTTTGATCCAAGTTTTACTTCCTCTTTTGTTTAGAGGCTCACTTGAATACTTCGACTTAGACTTTCACAGGTTTTTTATTCAACTCAGATACTTGGTATTAGGGCTGCTCGATGTGTCGTTTAAGCATCGATATCACGATGTACGAATCCGCGATTGTCACATTGCAGGATGTGCGATGTAGGCTGTTGTAGTTGATCCGTTATTCATTAACTGTACGGGCAGCTGCACCTTTCCGAATATGATTAGCGGATTAATTGAACAGCATTTTTTAACATAGTTAATGCACTGTGAAGTAACATTACCAAACAATGAACAGCTGTGTTTTTATAAACTAAGATAAACAAAGATTAAAAAATATAGTAACAAAAGTATTGCTCATGGTAAGTTCATGTTAGTTTGTTAAAAACAAATAATTTACTCCAATTTAAATAATACTCTGTTTAAATCATTTAAAATGAGAATGTAAGTGTGCTCACGCCATTTTTGTTTGTAAGAAAAAATTAGATTAGATTTCATATCGCAATATATGTCGCAGAAAAATAAAATGTCGCAATGCCCTTTTTTCCCAATATCGTGCATTTTTATCCACTTTGTATTTTTAATAGTTTGAATACCTTTTTGGATACAGTGCTCATTTTTATTAATATTAGATGGGCACAATCCATCATAAATGGATTGCTTTTAAAACTATATTAACTGAGGATTTTCTATATTTGCAGCTGGTTATGATACTTCCAAGTTATTTTTTGTAGTTTCATTTTTCAATATTTTTCTTAATACATTTGCATATTAAACCAACTCCACCGTCTGGCTTGGATTTGGATTCTGCATCAAATAATAAGGTTGGAAATGTTGCCTTGGCAATTATCTGAAATATAATATGCTGAAGTACTAAACATAACTAGTAAAAATGACAATCACATACAACTGAAAATATCACATCTATTTCAAAATATGAATAACTAATTTAATAGTATATGAGTAATTTGGCTTCTGATTTGTAGATGAGAACATGGCAGAACTGATCTAGACCTGGGATGGGGGTTTTATTAAAAATTGCATAGAAATAATCATAATTGTATTACTATTGTGGACTGGATATCAGTCAGCTTCCATAGAATGAAGTCTCCGTTATAAGACAAAAAAAGAGAGATATTTTTATATTTCAGATGTTTTCTAATATGCTTTAATATCCGGAAATATTATTATTCATGTCATTCTACCCTGGAGACCTCTGTAACTGACAAAAAATTAACACAGTTAAATTTCTTTCAAAATGGACGGATTTTATGATGCTACAATGCAATCATTTACAGCCCTAATGGTAGTTGCTGACGTTTTTTTTTCCTCTTTATCTTGTTCTAGGGGGTAAGAAAGTTGGCATCAATCCAAAAATAAATAACCTCATGCCAGCTTATGAAGGGGCAAGGTACGAACTCGTCTGGATCTGTGACAGCGGCATTCGAGGTGAGCTTGACCTCATTATCATCCAAAACTGAGCGTTTCAAACAGACTATCAAACCTCAGTGTTTCAGTGAATACCGTAGTTTATTATTGCTTTCTTCTTGTGAAATTGACTGTGATCTTCTATCTACAGTGAAGCCAGACACTCTCACTGATATGGCTAATCAGATGACGGAGAAGGTGGGACTGGTTCACGGTCTTCCTTACGTGGCAGACAGACAAGGATTTGCCGCCACGTTGGAGCAGGTCAGCAGCCTTCACTAGTGACCTTCTGAATTCTGTGTCGGGACAGTGTTGGTCGTCCTGATTTGGCTCTAGAAAGCTTGTGAACACTTCATTGCTATCATGTATCAGAAGAAGTGCTGTTGTTTCCCGTCACACTGCAATAAGACTGATAAGTTGTGGTTTTGTTGCTAGTGGAGACTTGAAATGGGACACCATATGTTGTAGTTCCTCTGAACTTTAAAGCTCTTTTGCCAAATCAGTATGAAATTAAAATTCATTAACAGCTGACAATATTGATTTATTTATGATGTTTTTGTAAGCTCGAAGTAAAACCTAATCACTCAAGGTCTCTCAATCAAATAAAGTTGTGACGGTACAAAAACAGACTAAGAATGTTAAATTGACCGCTCTGCTAATAAATAATCACATGTAATGCGATTGTTAATGCGTCAGATCTTCCGAGATGAATTGTGTGGAGTATAAACACTGTCCTACATGGCGTCCTGCAGGTTTATTTTGGAACCTCACATCCTCGTTCCTACATCTCGGCCAATGTCACGGGAATCAAGTGTGTCACGGGGATGTCGTGTCTCATGAGGAAGGAGATCCTGGACCAAGCTGGGGGGCTGATTGCGTTTGCTCAGTACATCGCTGAAGATTACTTCATGGCCAAGGCCATCGCAGACAGGTTTGAAAATGGCTTTTTGGGTTACATTTTTTTTCATTGTCTTTAAAAGAAATAAATAAACTGTAATTCTGCTCTTCACTCAGCCTCATGAAGATCAAAAACTTTGACTTTCTTTCTTCTGTGAAACGAAAGGAGATGTTTAGCAGAATGTTCACGCTGCTCTTTTCCACACAATGAAAGTGAAGGCAATCAAGCTGCAGCGATTAGTGTTTTGATATCACTGATACACTATTACAGCTTTTGTTAATATTTTTTATTGTATTTTATCATTTGAAGTTTGAAGTTTTAACAATTTTAGTCATTTTTAGTTTTTTAATGCCTATAGTTTTTATTGATTTTATTTATGAGATTAGGCTATTTTATTTTAGAGCTTCACCTAAACTAAACAACATTTAAAAATGATGCTTATATATATATATATATATATATATATATATATATATATATATATATATACTTTAATTTAATTTAATAATAATTTATTTATATATTGTTTTTTTTGCTTTTGAAATTTATTTTTTTCAAATAATTTTTTTTATGGTTTTATTCTTCGTTTAATTATAACAACACTGCCAACAGTTTCAAAAACATAATAAATGTGTCATAAAAGTGGTCTATACAAATTGTGCGTTATATTCAAGGTATTCAATAGCTTTGTGTGACTAACTCAAATTTTTTTTTATTTCAGCTAATCGTGTGAAATCTAATTAGCTTCCGTGTATATTCAGTTATAAGACTTAAAGGTTTTTAATGAATAGCTTTTTCGGTTTTGATCTTTTCCTTATCGAATCATTTGAAGTCATAGATTAGCATTTAGTATGTCGTTCATTTATTTGTATGCACAAATTTAATATGTCTGGTTTCCGTATGCTTTTATTGTGTGGAGAAGATCATCTCAAGGTCATATGGGTCATTTGTTTTGAATGAGAATATTCCTGTAACGTGTGTTCAGAATCGTTTCTCTCAGACTCAGATGTCCTTTATTTGCCAGTGTAGTGATGTGGTGCTTCTCTTGCAGGGGATGGAAATTTTCCATGGCAACGCAGGTAGCCATGCAGAATTCTGGCTCGTACTCCATTGCACAATTCCAGTCTCGCATGATCAGGTACGGTTGTTCAATCAGCTTTTTATGTCTGCTAGTGAAACCAATCTGTTGTCCTGATGGGGCCACCTCTGGCGCAGTGAAAGGACTGGGTTATTTTGTTGCTGTTCGCAATTTTCTGATAGCGTTGCTGATGGATTCATGTCTTTTTAAATATCATCGTAATACAGAGCATATCTTGAATAGATTTTGCTATCTAACTATAACACATGATGTTGTTTTTGTGGCTTAAGATGGTACTAGTTCCCATTTTGTGGTGCAAAAAAACAGCTGCGCTCATCTCATTTTCATCTGCTCTTGCTAGATGGGCCAAACTGAGAATCAACATGCTGCCGGCCACCGTCATCGAGCCCATCTCTGAGTGCTTTGTGGCCAGTCTTATCATCGGCTGGGCCGCCCACCATGTGTTTCGCTGGGACATCATGGTGTTTTTCCTGTGCCATTGCCTGGCCTGGTTCATTTCGGATTACATCCAGCTGAGAGGAGTACAGGTGAGAGTAAAATTCACACTTTATTTAAAGGTCTAATTCTCACTATTAACAAGGCATTAACTGTGGATTTTGATTCTGAGGGTGCTTCCACACCTGTAGAATGATTGCTTTGTTTCCGAAACGGGTATTAAAATTATTACAATGTTGCTTTTTATGTTTGGTGTGGTTCGGTTTCACACGGCAACTTTTCTAAACGGACCAAAATGGTTAATACAAGTCACATGCGAGTAAACTGTTCTCTCATTGGTCAAAGTTCCACGGTTTTATTTTACAGACTTCCGCTCATAGCTGTCATCCATCAAGATGGGATGACAACAGCGTTGAGGGCGTATTGTTGATTTATTTTTATTTTTTTGGATAGCTGTCGTTATATTAATTTATCATTTTGTACAGGAGTCCAGGATTTGGCGTGAAATGTTAAACTGCACCTACTATGAAGAGCAATAAGACGGCATTATAAATGAAAAGGCGTACTTTGATTTTAAATGGAGAATATGTGCTCACCCACAGAAATCGTCTACTGTTTTTCATGGAACTTATGAAATTACCCAGGATACATTGTGATATAGCCTGGTTCATTGGTCTGATTTGACTGCTTTCTCACTACAACTGAACCGCTCCAGAGTTCGTTTTATTAATCGAGCCCAGACCACCTCATTCAGGCGATCTCGGACAGATTGTTTTGGCGCGGATCCAAGCGTGATTGAAATCCAATCCCAACCTCATTCTACTCCGATATAAAACATTTCTTGTTTGGCATCCAATCAACTTAAAATGGTTTACATTTTCAACTCTTTCAAACAAAAGTTAACCAGAGTTCTTCCAACGTAGGCCTGCACGATAAAGCGAATCGAAGTCGCGATTAAGCAGAAGCTGTGTTTGTCATGCGTATCTTTCAGTGAAGCACGATTTACTGATCAGTAGTAAATCTCCATCCGAAGGCCAGACTCTCGACTGACGTTATGAAGTGAGTTTGGAGGAAAAACATGTTATTACCATATTTTCCGGACTATAAGTCACACTTTTTTTCATAGTTTGGCTGGTCCTGCGACTTATAGTCAGCTGCGACTTATTTATCTAAATTAATTTGACATGAACCAAGAGAAATGAACCCAGAGAAAACATTACCGTTTTACGAGACGGTAATGTTTTCTATTGTTTCTTGGTTCTAAATAAATGCGATTTATAGTCCAGTGCGACTTATATATGTTTTTTTTCCTCATCATGATGTAGAAGCTACGCAAACAGCTTTCATTATCACAAACGTTTTCTTCGATTTCATAATCGCATTTGCTTAATCATGCATCCCTACATAGCCATTTTATATTGAACTGCAACATTTGCCAGTTCTTCATATAATTCTCCTTTTTTCCTCAAAGGGCGGCCCTCCATCCTTCTCCAAGCTGGACTACGCAGTTGCTTGGTTCATCAGGGAGTCCATGACAATTCAGATTTTCCTGTCCGCTCTTTGGGACCCCACCATCAGCTGGAGAGCGGGACGTTACCGATTGCGTTGCGGAGGTACGGCAGAGGAAATCCTGGATGTTTAAACGGCACCGTGTGCCTGGGACTATGCACTGGTGTGAACATGGACACAGAACTGAGAAGATGTGGACGCAGGTGGACAAACGAACTGCAACTTTTTTTCGTTTTGGGTTTTATTCCAACTTCTGATAGTTTTTAACCTGCGACTTATATAGATTATTTATGTCCTTGGTGCTTTTTTTGTTTTCCTGTGCGGTCTCTTGACAATTGAGACCTCGTTCTAGATGAGCCAAAAGTTATGAAGAAGAGACCTTGTGTGGAAACTATGTCTGGTGAGGAGGCGGCACTTCAGCGGGCATCAGTAGCCCTGATTAAAAACCAGTTTAAATGTAACTCTTTAATTTTTAAAGGTCCCTGCAACATGTTTAGTGGTGGTTGAAGAACTCTGTATTTTGTGACATATCCATTTTATAATGAGTTGGATTTACAGTTTTTAACGATAATAGTTGGGTAAAGAATGACTGAAGCCTGTTAAAATGGCACTGGCGCATGAATGGATCACTTGCTTATCACAGTGTTGCTCTCAACATACAGCACTCTTGCCATATTTGATACATTTTTGGACTTTTGGATGCTCGAAACGGATCCACTCAGGTCCATTTTATGTTTACTGGACAGAGCAATATCTTTGGTAGAGGTTATACATTGGGAGTTGTGGCATACTTTTGACGACTCTTGTACAGTCTTTGCAGTATTCGAGCACGAGGTTTACTCCTTAACATGCTATCTGCAGATTTAATCGCATATCTTATGAAATTTAGTGCCATTTGAAGAGCAAGCGGTTTTGTTGTTATAAATTGGACATCTTTGACGCTTTTCTTCAAGGTCTTTATCTTCCCGTGCTTCGTTTCTCCGCAGTAGTTGCTCTCGTACCAGGATCAGGGTTTGCTCAAACACATTTCCTGCCCTGCTGCTGTTTGTTTGAGAAGCTGTCAGTATTTTCTTGACGTTTGACTGGATATAAATTGTCCAAACATTTCATCCGATGCCATTTCAGTTAGCCCTTAAACCAAATTCTCTTGATGTCAAGAGTTTGAGAAGTTAAAGTGTACTCATTTTTTTTGAGTTGAAACAATTTGGCAGGAGTGGGTGTGTGTTCAATTTTATAGAAACATTTGATGCATTTCAAAATATGACAGTCACACTCTACTTGTCTCCATTAACATAAATATTCTTACAGTCAAACAGTGTTCACGAAACAATTGACATTCTTCTCCACCCCCCCCCCCCTTTTGTTTTGTACACGATTGTATCTTAAGGAACTGCTTGTTTTTTGTTTCGTACTGCCAGCACTTTGTTGTTAAACTGCTCTTTCTGCATTTTCCTCATTTCTTGACTCTTGTGGCGATGCGTTCATAAATCATGCCGCTGATGGAGAAGAACCCATGCCAGCACTGGCAGTATTGTTTAACAGATAATCTACTCATTCTCACCTGGAACTGTTCAGGCCTTGGTTGTTATTTTCAAACCATAATAATAATAATATATGATTCTGAAAAAAAACCCTGTTGGCTTGAGCCGTGTGCATGTGTCTTCATATTCCATCAGCTGCCATTTAGGAAGTACTAAACACTGTTTTAGCCCAGTGCCAACCCTCCATTGTTTGTGTGTTTTTTCTGGTGTTGGTTTATTATTTCTAATTTGAATACACCTGATTTTGTTCTGCTGAACGCTTTGGGCTGACTATTGGAAATAAACTGTGTTTTGTGCATGAGGCCACGGAATGAATGCCATTTGTTCATAACATGGCAATTGAAGTATTAACAGTTGGGGATCAATCAATTAGCAATAATCAAAGGCATTATTAGTTTTACTCTTTTCAGGCTGTGAAACAAAAGCAAGCTTCCAAACCCATTTCTGTGTCCATTTGTGGTATAATATACATTTCAGATTTTGTCGACCGTTACACATTGATCATACCTCAGTGGGCCTCATTCATGAAACACGAACAGAGTTTTTGTGAAATCATTCAAAACAAAAAAACATTCTTACAGAATTAATTTGTGAAACCATTTCATTTAATAATTGGTAAATCAGTAAATTGGAATTGTTTTTTACAAATTATTCAATTGAAGGCAACAATTATTCATTGTTGTGTCAGTTTATGCAAACATTATTCCAACAATTCTTTAGTAAACTTGCATTGAATTTAATAATTTAATAAATTCTTGCATAATATAGATTGAATAATTAGTTAAAACCATTCTTGCGTAAGTGATCGCGTTGAATTCTGTGCTACAATTATATAATAATGGTTTCGCGTTAAGTTATTCCTTAAGAATGCTTTCATGAATGACTCAGAAATTCATTCTGCTTTTGAATAAGGTCCGATGTGATGTAGTTCTGCACCACTGATAAAACTGAATGTACCTTCGCATGAACATGTGACTAACGTTTTTTCATCGTCTTATCGGTAACGTCTGAAACCCCACGGTAGAAACTTTAGGGAATGGGAAAGCTGGCATTTTCTGCACCTGTTGCTCTCTTTGACTTTCAGCCGTATCTGCTTATGATATATTTAAATATATGTGAAATATTGTGTCAAAAAGAAACTTCACCTCATTTACGAAAAGTCTGCGATGCACTGTAAATTTCCCGTTTAGACTTTTCCCCATCTTCGTGTGGCTGTGAGAGAATGCTGCTGGATGCGTGTTTGCAGAAATTTTGCCTTTGTTTTTTTTAGTTTTTTTTTTTTTTTTTTAGAAGTCAATTCTGAAAGGATTGTATTATTGTAACGTTTTGTGGGGAACTGGACTTTTTTTTTCGTAAGTGTACAGTTGTATGTTTGTCGCATTTACATGTTTTGTGAAGGACTGGTGACCCGTATGAGAAAATGTGCGTTAACAAGTAATACAGAATGGTTGAGACAATTTGGTAGTGAGCTTCATAGATGGTCCAAAATATCTCGAGACGAAGCCAGTTTGAGTTAAGTGTCATGTGCTATTACTTTACTGTTTATCTTTCTTTACTACAGCCATGAACTTAAAGCGACAGAGAGAAACTACTACAACATGTTTACCATACGGTCATCAGTCAGCGTAGGAAAAAAAAAAAAGTCTAGTTGTGATCCACCGCTTTTATTTTATGTGCTGTAAAGTTGACAAAAAGTATGAAAAATACTACATTTGTTTTAAAAGAATATGTACAGTTTATTTATGAAGTTTGGTTGAAATCCATTAAATACACTGCTTCCTAAGGCTTAATTTATCAAGTTGTACATTTATATTTGTTAAAGAGATTAGTTAGTTTTTTCTGCAGTGTAAAAGTATGGTTGGACAGACTTTGGCTTTTGAACTTTTGTGTTATTTTGTAGATGTTGTGTACTGTACTCTCGAAGCTGAATACGTAATCCACAGCTGGAAACTGTGTCATTACAGATAAATTAAAGCTTTATCAAGCAATATAAGAAGTGCGTTTCCTCGTCTCAGTCTGTTGTGTGTGTGATCCTCATTGTTATGTCTAGAGTAGTTTAGTAGTTCGTGGTTCGCTGCATTAGCGATACAATAGCTTTCAAAAGCAATGGAAGTCCGTTCCCTGGCCCTCTTGTCTGACTTCCTGTGTGTTTGAGTTTCTGTGCCACAATTCATTCACCACATCACATGTCTGAAACTGTAAAATGCTAAATCATCCACAGGATCTAGGCATGACTGTTACTTGGTATATCATTTTGAAGTTCAAATACATTTTTTTTTTTTTTTTTTTTGGACGCTGATCAACAATAATGTACGTGCTAAAAACCCTGACCTTCAAAATGATGCGTTTGGTGTTGATTCACTGTTGTTAAAGCTGGGCAAACTCTAGTCCATGATTACAGATTATATGATGAAAACTGTAGTTAGTAACGTAAACTAGGTATTCTGACTTTGAGAGAGAATTTCTATTTTTGATATCAACATCATAAAATGCATTATTAAGGGTCAGTGGATTTGATGATGATGATAACTGTTTAGTAACTTATATTTGTTTCATACATGGTCTAATTCTTTGAGGTGCTAAATGGTATGATACATAGTAGGATTTTTTTTTTTTTTACAAGAGAAAAACTAATAGGCTCATATGTAATCATGTACTCCATAAAAACTGTAATCTGATTATGAGCAATTTAATGTTATATAGGGATGCACGATAATATCGGCACAACATCGGTATCGGCCGATAAAAGCTTAAAATGACCATCATCGGTATCGGCTGATATGAATATTTCTGCCGATGAGCCAAACCGATATTCTCCAAGTGAAATAATTTAACTGTTTTTCAGATGTGAATGTCTGTCTACATTTGTAAAATAATACATTTATGGTAGAATCAGTACAGAAGAGATACATGGATTTCTCTTCGGTAAAATTAAAGTTTAAATATATCAGGCGAAAAATTTGTATATATATCGGCATCGGCCAAAATTATTTTGAAAATATTGGCATATCGAATATCGGCCAAAATCCAATATCGTGCATCCCTAATGTTATATCCTCTAATTATTAGAAGTTGATTTTTGGAAACTTTTTTGCAACTTTGGCTAGCAAGCAACCAGCTAGTAACCACCAAAAAACAACATTTGGTGAGCAGAAGAACATTATTGATTTGAAACAGAAATGTATTTACAACAATTACTTAAAGTCTTTACTCTCACTTTTGATCAATTTTCATGCACCCTTTGTAGAATAATTAATTTCGGTCAAGAAAAGCTGACCCCAAGCTTTTAAATGGCATGTATGAATCAGTTTCTGTTAGAAGGTATAACTCACACGTTCAGAATTGTGAATGCACTTAAACTCAATGCGTCCATAATATTGATTTGGACTCTGTTGACTCATTGTTTGGATGAAACGGTTCAAAATATCTCCTTTTGTGTTCAGCAGAAGAACAATGTATGAAGGTAAGTAACTCTTTATGTTCAGAACAGTGCAGTGGTGTGTTTTAATGGGAAAATGCTTGGTATTGGCTAGTGTTTTCTATTGCAAAATTCCTCACTTTATTTGATGTCATTGCTTCTGATCAATCTGATGTCAGCCTCAGTATTTCGCTGCGTATCTGTGTAAATAATGGCGTCACAGCAGTGCAAATAAAGGCTGAGGGATGTGAGTGTGCTGGCGGTCAGCGCTCTGTTTCACTAATAACACAAGCACTACCACCATCTGCTCTCCCAGTCCTCACTCAGTGTTTCACAACGATTTCTAAATATTACCCTGAAGCCCGAGCTGAAGTTTATGAAGTGCACGTCTGACTGTTGTGTCTCTTTGTGTAATCTGCTGCATTATCAGCTCTGTGTTTTTGCCTGCAGGATGCCTGTCAGTGCTTATCTCATAGCAGCCCATTATTAGGGGAACAGGGCATGGATGGAGATCAGGCGCCATAAGAAGAACTCATTGTTACTTTCTATAGGTTTTCAACATGTTAGAGTCGCTTTTAAAAAGTTGACTGTACAGAGTTATGCGTGTTTAAATATTCATTCTGATGCATTATTTATTGCATTTTACCATGGATGTTATGAGTTCAATAAAAACACAATTGCAGATATATAGAGAGTTGAGTAATATGTATTGTTTCGTTAAGTTTAATACTATTCAATAGGGATTTTACAATACAGAAACCAGGCTCAGTCGGGGGGCCAGTTCTCCTCTGACCAGACGAAACCAAAAGTTCAGTCCCAGGCTGCAGCAAAGTCAGATTGTGCAGAGGACTCTGTTAACATTGGTAGAGTTGCCACCAATGTTGTTTTCCATTGCTTATCTGTGGCTGTTAAGGTCTTCTGGTCTTATGGGTGGTTGGTAGGCCATTGCCATGCAGCTGGGCTCTGAAGGTGCTCATAATGGTAATTAGAGAGAGTGTTGTGGAAGGTTACTAGTGTGTTATGATACAGCTGTTGTCATTGCAATGCTAAGGTGTCTCCCAGGGTGTTTTGGGTGGCTCACTAGTCTGAAAGTGTCCCCACCCTAGTTTCGTTGATATTCTGTTCTCTAGATATGGCTTAATTCCTCCTGCAAGTCTAAGGATTGTTTCCTGCCATTGTTGATACTGTGTGTGTAAAGGCGTGTGGGGATTCAGTTGCACAACCAACATTTTTCCAAAACAT
>NC_039252.1:6130522-6165694 GCF_003368295.1 Carassius auratus
ATCACAACAGAGCGAGAACGAAACAGGCCAAAACCCTAAAATAAATCAATAACAAGATACAGTAAATAAGACACAACTCCAAAACACACAGGCGGAGGTCTCAGACATCAGCATCACACTCATAGCAAAATGATGAAGGCAGACCTGAACACTTAGAGCGAATGCTGTGGGCTTCTGGGTCTCTGTGCGTTCGTTTCGAGACAAATTTAGACTGATCGTATGTATTAGGAGTTTCGTAATCATATTAGAAAAACAGAACAGAGATGATATCAAGCAGATCACACTGTATGATATAGTCCACACTGGCAGATATTGATTTCTGAGTGGTCCTTCCTGTGGAAAAACTCACCGGCATTGCATTATGGTTTATGGGAGGTTGCCAGAATGTTGCTATATGGTTGCTGAGATGTTCAGAGTGATTTTAATGTGTTGCTATGCGGTTACTAGGGTGATCTGGTGGTTGCTAGGTGGTTACTTACTGGCCCAAAGTAAAAAGAGCCCACCTCCAAGTCTCAAGATTAGTGGTCGACCAATATAGATTTTTTTGATGGCCGATATAAAGCCGATATATCACCACACTATTTCATTTAAAGATTGTAAAAACACATGTATAACAATTGCTAAAATTTAATTTATATTTATTTTACATAATATTTACTGAATTTGAAAAATAATAAATATGAAAAAATTTAAAATCTGTAAAAAAAAATACTTTTAATTAGATGGTCATTTTTTTATGCAGTCAACAAATGCACATTTCATTCAGAGGATCTAACAGCTGAATGCAATACATTTTGCAAGGTTAGTAAAATGTACTGCATACTCAAAAGACTTTAGTTTAAATTAAATGTGTATTTGCTGATGTTTGATGAGGAAGTATTATAGTGTTTGCTTTTCTGTTACCAATAATACAAAGCAAACACTATAATACTGTTTAGTATGCTACTGTGTCATAATTTATTAGTCAGAAATGTTGAACAGAGACGGTAAACTAACGAAGATGGAGAACAGGAGCTGTGTGCGTTTAGGCACTGACGTTCTCAGCGCTGTAAGAATAAATGTCCCGTACGCCGTCAAAATAAAAGTCTGACATATCGGGTAAACAAAAATAAAAAGGCCAAATATCGGCCGATATATCGGTCGACCACTTCTCTAGAAATAACTTGGGTGGCTACTTTTAATGTTTGTTTTTTTTTGCCCATTTAAGCATTATTCTGGCAAAAAAAGTATGATCACATAGAAAATAAAATCTTCACAGATGTGCTCATAACAGCTCAAATTCATACAATTTAATCAGAACAATATGCAAGCTTACAGCAACCTCTGTCTTTGAGTGTGAAATATTTATATCAGAGATTGAGGAATTTTTTTTTGTAAAATTATGTAACAATAGTACGCGGATATAGCATACATATGTACACACACGCACGCACACACACACACACACACAAACACACATGCACGCACACACACACACACACACAAACACGCGTGCACGCACACACACACAAAGCGAGGGAGAATAGAGACCCACAGCATGCTCTGAACATCGCTGAGTTCACCATTCATTTTTCTAATGAGAGCATTCACAGCACCATACATCATAACTTACATCTCATATCATATTAAGACCACATGGTACTGAGTCCCCACAAAATGCACATCTATAAGAGCTACACAAAAAAAAAAAAAATTTAATCAAGATCAAAATAAATCAACCCTCTCACCAATCCCACAAAATAGTACATAAGATATTTTAGGTAAAATTTCTAAAACCTATTTGATTATGAACACATAATAAGGCACGTAATAAGAAATTAGGTAAATACACAGTAAATGTTTTTTTTTTTTTTTTTTCACTTTTCACCATGATTTCTTGAATGATTATAGTGGTACAAAAACCCGATGAGGTTTCAAATTAGATTTTTTTTTTACTCTTCCATAAAAAAGAACAAATTACCAAAAATAAGTAACTTTTTTTTTCTCAAAAAATCTTGACAATCCTTAAGATATATAGACCTGAATAGTTTTGCTTTGAAACTGTAAACTTCAACAAAATTCAATTTCTTTTGAGAAGTGAAAGCGAACTTTCGAATCGCTTCAGGTGACATCAGTCAAAGACAAAAAAAAGTCACTGTCCCTTGCCTTGCATGAACATTCTTGATTTATTTCATAACTGTGACTCAAACGGACATTAAAAGAGGATTTAGTGCACATGCCACAGAAGCTGCTCCCTTTAGCTGCTACTTCAATCAGGTCTTCGGGTGACCTTCCTTGGAATGTTAAGGCCAATTTTTCACTAAAATGAGACAGTGGCCTTGCTCGTACGCACAAGGGAGTCATCATATATCATCATATATGAAAGAATCCTGATAAACAGGTAATAATACACTAGTACTAACTAAGCGCTTACATATAGAATCAGCTCTGTATGTGCACACCATTGCCATGTTCCAAAACCCAGTGAGCTATCTACTTAGACAGCATTTAAGGCATCACAAGCATGCTCCCAGCACAAAGGCTGTTCCAGCCTTCTAAGATATCTAATTTTGGCCAAAATCTAAGGCAGCATTGCATGTATCTTTTGTGGATAAGGGCATTTCCCCAGAATGCCACTGGGAAGCTCATTCAATACGGTGGGCGAATCGAGGCAAATGTCGATTAGGAAATAAACTTCCTGAATACAGAAAACAAAAATTGTTTGATTAAAAATCAAAATCCAGTGTTGATGTTTCGTATGAGGCCAAATACTCTAAAATTAACCGAAATCAACCAATTCAGGAGTTCGACCAATTAGCATGTAGCTAAGCTAATGTTGCAATACCAGTGTATAAACATAAAGCACAAGTAAATATTGAGCACTTTCTATGTATTTTTACATTTACATAGTGTGTGATATTTGTCGCAGTGCATTGCGACCATTTTTCTAGACTGTCTATAGTAAATAAAGCCAATTTTGTCCATTAGTCTTTTTGTCAGAAGTAGTGGCAAAAGCACAGATTACATCAGAAATAGTGCACATCTAACGTAGATAACTATGGGTTCTTTTTATTTTCTACTGCATTATCAGCTTCCCAATGATCCCAGACTCAGTTTATCGTCTCCCACCTCTCGAAGCAAACTTCTGGCCTGGACTCTCATGGAGGGCGGTTTCCTGTGCAGATCAGTCAGTTCAGATTAGTCCCTTGTGGCCTTTCATGGCAATTAATATGCTGCACTTAGAAGGCAGCTGCCTATGCAGGAACTCGCTAGGTTTTGGAAACTAGTTGGCATCTCCATATCATTCAGATTCTTTGCTTAAATATTTGGTTTTGGTCAGATGCAGAGGCATTTAGTGTGGGACTGCAAGGCAAAAGAAGTGCCCGCCCTCTTTTTTTTGCTGTGACTCAATGGGCTCACTACAGTTTCTACAGAGCCCATGGCTTCAAACTCCTCACACCTGTGACCAGAGCAGAGGAGTGAAAAAAACTGAGTAACGAGCACAGAACCTTCTGCCCCTGTGTGGAAAGATGGAAAACATGAAGAACGAAAGGAAAAGACTCAACTGAGAGCAAGAAGGGGAACAGAATGGAGGAAATCATCAATTTCCCATCGAGATCACGGGCTATACCATTCACATTGGGAATTTCACTTAGGAGGCGGAGCCTATTATCAGGCTGGGCGTTGCTGATTGGAGCGTTCCAGTAAAGTTGACAGCTGGCCGTAAGTTTTCCGGAATGATCGAGCATGTTTGAAAATGTTCGCCCCGGTTCAGAGGAACCCGATCTACTGGACAATGACATCGCGCCATTGCACAAACAAGTTCTTTGACAGCATTGCAGGTGCAGAGAGCCCACGAAAGGCCGGTCTGTCCAATATAAAATTTTCATTAAACAAGAAAAAAAACAAATCACGCCATTCACTATCTACCATCTGGCTATACATCTTTGCACAGTAAACAGATATGAGGATGCCAAACATTCCCCACGGTGCCTGTCTTCAACTCAAAGCGATCAAAGTGCCGAGAAACAAAAGGTTTGTAAGCCGAAACAGCTGGCAAATTTAAATGCATTCTCATTCTTGATTCCATAGCACTCTTGTTTATGGTTTAATTGCTACTTCTGACAGAAAAAGGACAGCCCATTGGTAGAGGCCGTCGCCTAACAGAATTAGATTTTCCAGCAGCACCCTTGATGATGACGTCAGTGACATTCAAACAGCTGACCGTGTGTTCAAACAGCATCCCACGGGAAATGGGGCGCCTCCGTTGAAAACAGCCAATGAGAATGAAGGTGTTGGTTTTTTGGGGGGGAGGCACAGAGGAGACCTCTGCCTCAATTAGGTCTCGGGGTATCAGGCCATTGGGCTACAGGAGCGTCCGTCTCCAATGTATGGGCAAGTGTTGCGGTGAAGAAACTTCCTCCTCAGTATTGACTTTTTTGAGAAGTTCAGCATCGTGTTAGGTTCGCTGTTCACATCAACAAAGTCCTCGCCAGTCGACTAAAGAGGGAGTCCTTCTTCCTCCACACGGAGGTTCCCAGAAACGTCACATTGTCATGGATATCCCATGTGTCTCCAGCCCTGGTTTTGTGCGAGTAAAACAAACTCACTCTCAAGACTGTCTAAAGGTTCTGGCAGTAGTCTCTTATTTGCTTTTTTTCTTTCTTTTTTTTCTTTTTGGAAATCTCTAAAACTACCCCAGGAATATCTGTAATGTTTTTTTTTTTGTTGAGTTTGTCAGCCAGTCTTTTTCTCTGAACGAAACAGTCAGACTGCTGAAGGTTGAAGGGCTGGAACGGGGAGGATGGGGAAAGGGTGTGTTTGTAGTGAAGGCGCTGCTAGATGGTGGATTTGGAGAAGGACACTCGCAGATGGTGGTTTTCTCCCAGGTCGTGGTTGTGGAGGTCAATAAGAGCCTGGATGGCTTCTTCCACCGAACCCAGCTGGATCAGCGCCATCTTGCGGTCCTTCCTATTAATCATATATGGATAATATAAATCAGACACTGGGTGATCCTAAAATTTAGGACCAATTGGTCCAATTAGATACGTTTTAATGACTCCTCTAAAGTTGTCATTTGGGGTAACCATCAACTAAAAAATGGTATCAGAGTGTCTATTAAGCGCCTTGTTGTCTGAAGCTATTTACGTTAACTCCGCCCACCAACGTGTGATTCTGCTAGTCTAACACTGCAAAAGACAACCAAAAAGTCGGCGCAGATGGTAAAATATGTGACGTATTCATTTTCATGCGGTCGACCTGGGTTTTAATCTTTTTTTTTCTCCCTTTCCACATTTTCAAATTACATCAGAAAAGCATTTATTTTAAATGAAAATGAAGAATATAATCAAAAAGTTGAAAATAAAGTATCGGGTAGGGATAGGATAGGTATAGGGAGGGCTTTATTGTCCCAATAAGGTGGCATTAATTCAATAATTTGATTAAAATGACAATTTACACTCAGTAAGTTAATATTGTATAATGTTTTACAATGTTCTACAATACCGAGGTGCAGATAATTGGCACTATTTGCAATAAGTAGTAAAAATGTAACTTAGTGTAAATAGCCTTTATTGCTATTTACACTGCAAATAGCCGCTGCCAAAAGGTATATTACAAAAAACACAACTTAAAGGGATAGTTCACCCAACAATTACAACTCTGTATTCATTTACTCAAGTAAAGAATGTTGGTAACCAAACAGTTGCTGGTAGCCATTGACTTCCATAGTATTTTTTTCCATACTATGGAAACCAATGGCTACCATCAAATATTTTCGTTACCAGCATTTTTCAAAATATCTTCTTTTGTGTTCAACAGAAGAAAGAAACTCATAAAAGTTTAAAACAAGTGGAAGGTGAGTAAATGATGACACAATTCTCATTTTTGGGTGAACTATCCCTTTAAACAGTATATAAAAGAAAGTCCTTTTCTGCTCCTAGAGGGCCACCTAACTACAAATGATTTCCAAGCAAACTTAAAATCACTGTTCACTTTTTAGAAGATCATTTAGACAATGTTTATAACATTCCATTCATGTTTTTTTCACTAAAAAACTCATCCTTATTGGCCAAGTTGTCATTAATAAAGATATAAGCAGACTCATCCCCATGTGAACAAATACTTATTAAAATAAATGAAGGCTGAGAACAGAAATAATTGTGAAGAGAACTCACTGGAAAAACTTGAAGGCCTTGACTGTGTATCCAGAACTGGCAAACAGGTCTTTCAGAAAATCATCCGTAGTGGAGGGACTGGGGGAGGAAAGAAACAAAGAAAGGACGAAAATAGCACCTTATCTGATGCCACCAATAATGCAAAGCTTCCAGTGGAGTGAAACAAGCGCTAATATGATAATAGGTGTGGGGCTTAAGTGGTATTAAACTGTAATGTTATGCATTACAATGATGTTTCTTTTTCTGGAAATTCAAACAACACATTTTTTATATATTGCAATACAGCCAACGTCTATATTTTTTAGACACCCTAAGAATTGAATAAAGTTTAAGTTTTAATTCCATCCTTAATGTTGAAATTTGCACCAAGTAAGCCAGCGGCCTGAGTGGGTGGTGCCCGGTGTGTGTGTGTGTATGTGTATGTGCCAGTTACTCACGGGATGTTTGAGAGGTGCAGGGTGGCGGAGGGAGGGAAGATGTTCTGGAAGTTCTTGGAGCCGGGCTTTTTGAAGCGGTGCAGCGGGCTCCCACTGAAGTCTTTGGTCAGGCCCTGGTCCTCCTGACCCTCCCTGGGGAGCTGCACCGTCTGGTGCTTCGAGATGGTCACACGGATCACCTTACCATGAAGACGCTGACCGTTCAAATGGCTCATGGCTTCACAAACAAACCCAGAGATAATGTTACAGATAAGTGTTAACCCTGAGACACATCATATTACACATACTCCGAACAGACCTTTTTCTTACATTTGAACAACAAAAACTCAGTTCTATTCTAATATTTTTACACACACACACACACACTGAAATTCTGAATAAATTTTTCTAAATGATTCTTACACAAAGGTTCTTATGTTCATTCATTAATGAACTGTACATTGTTTGTAAAAACATTCTTATGTTAATTTCTGTTTAAATCAATAGCAAAACCATTTTTACATAAATTTAGGTGAAAATTGTGCATAAAACCAATTTTTATATAAATTTCTGTTAATAGTTTCGCAAAACATTTTAAAGTAAATGTGTAAATGATTTGCAAATTGATTCAAACACAAATTACTGCATAAAACATTGATAAAACAAAAAAGTTAATTTGTAAATCAATAGCATAAGTGTAAATCGGTGGCGAAACGTTCTTCTGAAAATGTCTGAAGTGTGTTAGCAAAACCATTATGTAAATTTGAATAAATAATCAGCAAAAATTATTCTCACATTAATTACTGTGCAAAATGTTGTACATTTTTAAATCAATCAAACCATTTTTTTTTTCTGTGCATTGTTCACAATTGTTTTGTAAATGTGTGTGTAAATCATTTTTAGGAGTGGATGAAAAATTTAATTTGTGTAAATTGCTAGTGAAAACATTCTTGTGCAAACTTTCATATTCTACATTTACACTTAGATTTTGCACAGTATTTTGTATGTAAACGTAGCATTTGATATGAAAGTTTACACAAGAATGTTTTCACAAGCAATTTACACAAAATTAATTTTTTCATCCACTCATTTTTTCAATTTAATAAATAATGTTTATAGCCTTGAGACATCAAAACAACGTCATCATTATCAAGCATCGCAATCTGCAATCAATCAATACTGCATTTAAACATGGTCATCACAACCAAACCTTTGCAATGTGTACAAGTCCTTTCATTTCTCATTGCACCATTTCAAAATCTATTACTAAATTGCATCAGAATATTTGATGAAAATGATTTGTAGCTTTAATACAGACACAGAAATCACTGATGAAGACGGCTGATCAAAGGATGAAGCGAAGGTATAAAAGATGAAAAGGATTTCGGTGTAAAACCTGACGTACCGAGCTGGGCTTGCGTGGCGTCTGCCATCTGTATTAAGGCATTCTCTTTCTTGTTGAACAGAATCTTGACTCTGTGAACATCTCCATACACTCCTGCAGGGATAAAAGAGAAATGTAGACTTTTTGTGCTCAAACACGCCATGAACACAATTTACAGCAAATAATACGCTATCTGCGGATCTCAGTGTTTCATTATTGAAGGCAGAGGGCGACAGTAACTCCTCACATGCTCAGACGAGAAAACGTTTTAAAGGATATCACTCACAGTAAGGTCTGTCTCTGATGTTGACAGTTATTAAATTGTAGGGAGAATAACAATGGCACACGCTGAGCGTATGTATGAGAAAATTTGAACATTCATATGACGGGGTCACAATCTGCAAATAATCTCCTGACTGTGTGTTCGTAAGGAAATGGTCTCATCACTCAGCTTCTATCCTCTACTGCTTTTATAAAAACAGCCGTCTGCACATCTAATCTAGAAGAGTAATAAATTCATCCTTACCGAATAAAATGAAGAGCCCGTGTGGAGATATGCTCTGCAAGAGATGAAAATTCACTTAGTACAAAATTTTTAAAAGTGCTGGAAAAAGATGAAATGGGTATGTGTAAAATGTATGAAGAAACATTAATTGATGCGTTGATTGGCTGTGAAACATGTTGACACTGAGCAATTCAAGGTGAATGCTGGTCACTAACACTACAGAATTAAATGAAGAAAGTGTCTTGTGACACCAATTGCTGAGACTGAATAAAGACACATGAAAATAGGTTTGGATTAGCTCACATGACGAAAAAAAAGACTAGAGGGAATCACTGTAAAGGCACTGATGTTAAAGGTCAGTGAGTGTTTAAACTTCTATTATTGTCTCTGTGCAATACTATTAGAAAAATAATTGCTCAGATTATTCCAATAGACCTACAGGTGCATCTCAAATTAGAATGTCATGGAAAGTTCATTTATTTCAGTAATTCAACTCAAATTGTGATACTCATGCATTAAATAAATTAAATGCACACAGACTGAAGTAGTTTACTGTCTTTGGTTCTTTCAATTGTGATGATTTTGGCCTACATTTAACAAAAACCCAACAAATCTCAACAAATTAGAATATGGTGACCAATCAGTTAATCAACTCAAAACACCTGCAAAGGTTTCCTGAGCCTTCAAAATAGTCTTGGTTCACTAGGCTACACAATCATGGCAGACACAGCATACCAGACAGACAGACAGACAGACAGACAGACAGACAGACAGTTACACAGACAGACAGACAGACAGACAGTAACACAGACAGACAGTTAGACAAGACAGACAGATCGACAGACAGGCAGTTAAACAGGCTGATAGACAGACAGACAGTTACACAGACAGACAGACCGTTACACAGACAGACAGACCGTTACACAGACAGACAGACAGACAGACAGTTACACAGACAGACAGACAGACAGACAGTTACACAGACAAATAGTTACACAGACATACAGACAGACAGACCGTTACACAGACAGACAGACAGACAGACAGACAGTTACACAGACAGACAGACAGACAGACAGTTACACAGACATACAGACAGACAGACAAACAGTTACACAGACATACAGACAGACAGACAGTTACACAGACATACAGACAGTTACACAGACATAGACAGACAGACATACAGACAGTTACACATAGACAGACAGACAGACAAACAGTTACACAGACATACAGACAGACCGTTACACAGACATACAGACAGTTACACAGACAGTTACACAGACAGACAGACCGTTACACAGACATACAGACAGACCGTTACACAGACATACAGACAGTTACACAGACAGACAGACAGTTACACAGACAGACAGACAGACAGTTACACAGACATAGACAGACAGACAGACAGACCGTTACACAGACAGACATACACAGACATACATGCAGACAGACAGATACACAGACAGACAGATAGACAGTTACACAGACATACAGACAAACACACAGACATACAGTTACACAGACATACAGACAGACAGACAGTTACACAGACAGACAGACAGTTACGCAGACAGATGGTTACACACACAGACAGACACACAGACAGACAGACAGAAAGAAAGTTACACAGACAGACAGACAGTTACACAGACAGACAGACAGTTACACACACACACAGACAGACAGTTACACAGACAGACAGATTCAGAAATTGGACAAACCACTATGGTCCAAAATGCTTTTTGAAGGTCACTTACAGTATAATTGTAAAGTCTTTCCTACAGCTGTAATCAGTTTTATGCCATATAAATGACAGATTTGTGGTGAAAGGGTTCACAGAGAAAGGTTAGTCGCTTGTGTTGACATTAGTTATGTCGTAGGACGGTGGTATTGAGGGTGGTGGGGGTGGAACTCACTTCGGGGCTGAGGTTGGAGACGAGGAGCACAGAGTGGATGGCGGTGGGGGCCATGCCGTGAATGGTCATCCGTCCTGTCATTGCTGATGAAGGGATGGTGAGAGGTCCCAGAGCACCAGGCATCTGCATAGACAAGCCTGAGCGGAGCACAGATGAGGAGGGGTAACGTGAGAGAGAGGAAGGGAACCTTCTAGAACAATCATTCGTTTTTACAACCTGTTGCCACACTTTCAGATGAGCAACATAAGGTCTTCTTGTAATAGCTTATCGAATCAATGTGTTCAGGCATGCTGGGTAAATTTAGTCCAAATGAGTATTGAATTGGATGGTCGCTGTAGTAAGAGGTTTAAATAAAGCCAGCCCAGATCAGGGTCAGGAGTGTGAAAATAGAGCAAAGCTTAATATGTGAAGGACAAATTATTTCAATTGAGGGAAAAAATATTCAGTGGTAAATAACGTAGGATGGGACTTTTGAGATCTGATATTAAAATACTGATATATTTGTTATGATAATATTATTAATGGTACTTTTATTTGACTGAGGCCTTGATTATGCCATAATTTCTGTCAGAAGTGAAGAAAATTATTTTATTTGGAACAACTCGAGGGTGAATACATGTCTCATTTTGAATATGATAAATAATACACTGCTGTTGGAATGTTTGGTGTCTATATGGTTTACAAAAATGTATGATTTTATTCGGCAAGGATGCATTTAATTGTCCAGAAGTGACAGTAAAGACATTTATAATCCTATAAAAGATTTCTACAAAAAAAAAAAAGCTGTTCTTTTGAGAAGTGTTGTTTCCACAGACATATTAAACAGCACAACTGTTTTCAACTTAATGATAAGAAATGTTTCTCGAGCAGTAAATCAGCACATCAGAATTATTTCTGAAGGATCATGTGACACTGAAGACTGGAGTAATGATGCTGAAAATACAACCTTGCATCGCTGCAAAAAATTACATTAATTAAAATAGAAAACAGTTATTTTAAACCGCAATAATATTTCATAATATTACTGTTTTACTGTATTTTTTGATAAAAACAAATGCCACCTTGGAGAGGAAAACTGATTTCTTCCAAAAACATTTTTAAAATCTTATAGACCCCAAACTTTTTAACAGCAGTGTATATATTATTTAACTCATATTCAAATGTTGTCTTTAAGAAAACATTAATTAAGACTCAAGTGAAGCTGCACAGTGACTTTAGCTATTGCATTTTATTATTTGAAAAATGTAATTAAAGAGAAATGTTACACCTTAAATTGGATGCATTGATTGCATAAATCAAAACGGTGCGAACCAATCAATAGCCAATTCCCAATGCAAAGCTTTCAAACTGTTTTCATATGTGAAGTCAATACTTGTGTTTGTGTTAGTCCCTCTTCACTTTGCTCATTTTGCAGGTGTCGATCTGCAGATGCGGCTTGTAAGTGACTCAGGTGGTGACACAGTAATACTTCTGATCATTCAGTCTGAAGACTGTCGTGAGCCGCACGACGCTGCCTTCATTACTGAGATGTGATGTGAGAGTGTGACTGTGTCTGAAATCTCACCTGCCTGATGGAAACCGATAGCAGGGGCGAAACCAGCCGCCCCGGGGTAAGGAGAGGAAATTATCCCGGGAGCCCCTGCACACACACACACACACACACACACAGGGTCAGCCTTGCACAATACATTTGTACCCAAACAATACTAATAGTGACAATAATAAACATGAATTCAAGGTGCGAGAGCAATACATTATTACTTTGTACTGGTTACACCATGACATTTTAGAGTCATGAAATTTAAACTTAATGTAAAATCACTAACCCTGCTAGAGCCTTAAATTATATTAACGGTATAACAGCACAATCTATAAAAGAGGCGCACATACAGTTTTATTATCGTCCTATAATTTGACTTGCTGAGTTCATGTAATTCACAATTTGTTCATGCAATATCTCGAATTCCCAGAAGGGACCGGCTTAAGTGTGACACCATTGTTTAAAATGGATTTATTCAGCTTATTGAGATGTAAGCCACCACAGAGCTCAGAACAAGCAGTGGACGTACATTTCAAAACAGTCCTACTGACAACAATAAAACATTTTCACGAGGGGCGTTGCGGAAGAAGGCCGAACAAAATGGCAGTGGTCTAATAAAAGCTGCCATTTGAACAGCTTTTATTGCTTTAGCGGGCGTCTGGAGACGTCATCGAGCGCCCCTTAGATTCCTGGCTGTGCCCAGAAATAATTCATCAGCTCTGATTTACAGAAACACACACAAGAATACACACCGGTCTTATCAGTATCCACACGGCCTCTCGCTCGAGACAGTGCGAGTAATTTACCGAGCTTGAGACAACAAGATGTGTGGATGGGCAGTCAGAGTTATCTGCCTCCCCTCTGACAATCACACACACACAATAAATCTACCCTGCAAACACTGTCCTGCCCACAGAACTTTGTGTGCATGTGCGATAAGGCGTGCCCTTTGATAGTCTGCATGCAACCAACCGATAGCATTATAATAAAACACACGTGGATCGTTCAGGCAAAGAGGAAGTGAGGAAAATATCTGCTTTACACTGCTCTTTCTAATGGAAAATAAGTTTTAGATAAATGGACAGGTTTGATTAAAAAAACAAATGTCAGTATACACACACACACACAAATTAATGGAATATTGCATCAACAAAGTATAGGGTCAACACTTGCTCATCTTCGGATCCTCTGCAGTGAATGGGTGCCGTAAGAACGAGAGTCCAAACAGCTGATGAAAACATCACAATAATTCACAAGTAATCCACACCACTCCAGTCCATCAGTTACTGTCTTGTGCATGTGTTTAGAAGAAACAAATCCATCATTAAAGTTAAATTCTAGTCTACAATCCATATTAACTCTTTCAGTAAAAAAGCCCATTCTCTGTTGTCACCCACATCAAAATCCGCCTGCATATTTGTTCAGAACTGTTTTGGACAATTTTCACTCATAAACAGTGCTTCGTCTGTGCATATTTCTCTCCTGATTCAGATAAGAAATAGTTTCACTAGAGATACCAGTATTGTGGATAAAGGACTCATATTTTAGCCAGAAACAAATGTCTTAATGGTGGATTTGTTTCTTACAAACACACAGTTTTACACTTCACAAGACCTTAACTGATGGAGTGGAGTGCTGTGGATTATTGTGATGTTTTTATCAGCTGTTTGGACTGTCATTCTGACGGCACCCATTCACTGCAAAACTCAGAAACAAACTCATCCACATCTTGAGGGAGGGTACATTTTCAGGAAATTTTCATTTTGGGTGAACTGTTCCTTTAAGATGTTTTTAAGCCAAAATAAACCTGAAATGATCTGGTGACAAATCTAAAATCAAAGTGGACATTTTTCAAGTAAACAGTGCAAAATATCTTCATACCCAAGATCAAAACTGACATTTAAGCAGCATCCTAAGTCTGACATCCTTTAGCTTGGGACAAGAACTTCCTCAGAGCTAAAGGAAAATCACAGACTAAAGCAGATGGGGTGTGTGTGTGTGTGTGTGTGTGTGTGTGTGTGAGTGTGAGTGTGAGTGTCTGTATCTGGGTACAAGTCGTCTCTTTTATCTAATACACTACCAGCTCCAACACACATGCTGACACCACAAAACTTCCTCCAGTATCCCATGTATAGAAGATTCTCCAATTAGTGCAACATTTGACAAACACACATTTGGTACTGAAAGTATTTTTCATTATCTTAAATATTATATTCAAATATCTTCAAATGTCTTTGCACCATATTTAATGTGTCAAAATATTAACCACACTTCCTGAATCAGATGACGTGGCCTTGATCAGGTGAATTTTGGTATTTCTGGGATGCTGTGAACTTTTGGTACTGTGTGTGACGGTAATGATGTGTGATGGTAATGATATACTTCAGTTTTTTGGCGAAAACGTTGAGTGGTAAAGACAGCAGTTTTACTATATATTATTTATCCGTATATAAGTATACGAATATAAAATAAAAGTATAATTATTAAAAATATAATTGCAACGTATGATTATAAAACTTCATGTCGAATTTTCCAGATTTTAACATCATATTTACTATGCAATTTACTGTAATAAAAAATATTTTAAGTATCTAAAAATAAAAAATCTAATGCTAATAAAATCTATTCTTTAAAACTAAAACACTATGTATGTTTCAAATCATCAATAGGAGACAAAGGTTCCCCTGATCAAACACTCACCCATGTATTTCTGTGTGTATGTGTCTTACCAAAAGCGGTCTGCATGGAGGGGTCCAGCGTGGGCTGTCCGTCCCCTGAGGGCAGGTCTAGACGTGTGAAGTCCCTGCTCTTGTCGTTGTTGTATTTCACATTCAGACTGGTCAGCTTGGAGAATTCAACACGCAGAGTGCAGCAGCCGTTGTAGATGTTCTGCCCATCCAAAGCCTAACACAGACACATACAACATTACAATGCAATTCTCTAATAAAGAAATTATACTTTGCTTAAATAAAAACAAGTCCATTTTAGAACAATTAAGTGTTTTGCACATGTACAGATACAGTATATAATGAAAATATTTTTGATTCACCCAGCATTGCATGTCATCCATGCAGCCGCGCAGACAGCCGGAGCGTGTTTGTCTTTCCGATCACAGGACATTGGTCTATTTTGGCACATTCTCATTGATTACACCTGCTCTGCTTCATTACATCAGGGATTAATGGAGCCTGAGCATATCCTCTCAGTTTTTTCTATCTGTTAATCAACATCTGAAAGCAAGCGACAGCCAAACTCTTAAAACTGATCTAGAAGCAGCCACAGTCACAAGGTTTGTATCTCCACAGAGTCTGAGAAACAGGAAGGACAAAGTGCAAAGCCAAACGGAATGAAAAGCAACATGTGCAGTGAAAACCAATCGATATAAACTCAACCTCAAAATATATTTGCAAGAAAAGAGATCATTTTCATTTAAAGTAATCTTTCCCTGGCACTGAGTTTCAGCCATTACAGTGACAAAACAGTTTGCCCATAATCTCCATCTCGTTAAGGCCATTTTGGATATATATAAACCTTAAATAAGAAAACAAGATTTCCACTCAACATGACAGAGTTCGCCTCTTAATCCACTGCGACATTTTCATTATTGAATTGTCTGTGTATGCCTGAAGCAGGTTTGGCAGGGCGGAGGCGATGTGAAATAACTTCTCCCGTGGAGCCAGTTCATTTAACTAAACCCTGATGACAAATGCAAATCACATCTAATCCTGACAGTGGCCTGAGCAACGACAGGGACGAATAAAGGATTGTTCTGCAGAAGTCTGTGCCGCTGGCTTTAAGCAATCAGTGTTGGATGATAAAATGATCTCATTAGTCTATATTTAATGCCAAATCTACACTTTAGATTATCGTGAGGACTCGAGGGTGGGCTCTTTTGGGCTGATAAGCAACCATCTCACTCCAACAGCCCTAGAAACTACAAAGCAACACGCTGGAAAACACTCAGAACATCTTAGCAACTGCAATTCAACACCCGGTCCATTACAGCAGAAATATATAGACTACCCTTCACACGTTTGAGCCTGGTTAGAGTTTTTGAAATGGGCACCTTAAAGTGATAGTTAACCCAAAAATCTAAATTATGTCATTAATAACTCACCCTCATGTCGTTCCAAACCCATGGGACCTCCATTCATCTTCTGAACACAGTTTAAGATATTTTAGATTTAGTCCGAGAGCTCTCAGTGCCTCCATTGAAGCTGTGTGTACGGTATACTGTCCATGTCCAGAAAGGTAAGAAAAACATCATCAAAGTAGTCCATGTGACATCAGAGGGTCCGTTAGAATATTTTGCAGCATCGAAAATACATTTTGGTCCAAAAATAGCAAAAACTATGACTTTATTCAGCATTGTCTTCTCTTCTGTGTCTGTTGTGAAAGAGTTCAAAACAAAGCAGTTTGTGATATCCGGTTCGCGAACAAATCATTCGATGTAACCGGATCTTCTTGAACCAGTTCACCAAATCAAACTGAATCGTTTTAAACGGTTCTTGTCTCCAATACACATTAATCCACAAATGACTTAAGCTGTTAACTTTTTTAATGTGGCTGAAACTCCCTCTGAGTTAAAACAAACCAATATCTAGGAGTAATTCATTTACTCAAACAGTACACTGACTGAACTGCTGTGAAGAGAGAACTGAAGATGAACACCGAGCCGAGCCAGATAACGAACAAAACATTGACTCATTCACGAGTGAAGAACCGTTTCTGTCAGATGCGTCCAATTCGAGACCCGAGGAGCTGATGATACTGCGCATGTGTGATTCAGCGTGAAACAGACCGACACACAGAGCGTCTGAACCGAACTGATTATTTTGGTGATTGATTCTGAACTGATTCTGTGCTAGTGTTATGAGCGTGGGTAAACCAAAGGCTTGAATCAAGGGCAATCATCGCAAATGACGCCATTACGTTGAACGTAAAAGAACCAGTGAACCGTTTTCTTCAACTGGTTTATTGAATCGAACTGTCCGAAAGAACTACTGGTGATCCGAAAACCGATGCAACCGGTTCTTCACTCGTGAACGAGTCAGTCTATTGTTCGTTATCTGGCTCGGCTCGGTGTTCATCACAGCAGTTCAGTCAGATACTGTTTGAGTGCATGCATTACTCCGGGATATTGGTTTGTTTGAACTCAGAGGGAGTGTAAGCCACATTAAACAAGTTAACAGCTTAAGTCATTTGTGGATTAATGTGTATTGGAGTGAACGATTCAATTCGATTTGGTGAACTGGTTCAAAAAGATCCGGTTACATCGAATGATTTATTCGTGAACTGGATATCACAAACTGCTTTGTTTTGAACTCTCTCACAACAGACACGGAAGAGAAGACAATGCTGAATAAAGTCATAGATTTTGCTATTTTTGGACCAAAATGTATTATCGATGTTTCAAAATATTCTAACTGACCCTCTGATGTCACATGGACTACTTTTATTATGTTTTTCTTACCTTTCTGGACATAGACACTATACTGTACACACAGCTTCAATAGAGGGACAGAAAGCTTTCGGACTAAATCTAAAATATCTTAAACTGTGTTCCCAAGATAAATGGGGGTCTTACTGGTTTGAAACGACATGAGGGTTATTATTAAGTTATTAATGACATAATTTAGATTTTGGGTGAACTATCCGTTTAAGTTTATCAAAGCTCTTTTGTTTGATAAAAAATACAGTAAAAACAGTAATAAATATATTTTACAATTTAAATACTATTTTCTATTTAAATATATTGTAAAATGTAATTTATTGCTGTGATGCAAAGCTGAATTGTCAGGATCATCATTACTCCAGTCTTTGGTGTCACATGACACTCAGTTACAGCTGCGCAAGGCACAAAAGCTGGTCGCTGTCAGCTTGCAACAGTCCTTTTCATAACTCAAAATCTCCTGTAACTAGATGCGCGAATGAGGTGAATTCATGTCTACCACGCCGAGAGACCTCCAGACGTGCGCAAGCGCGTCTTTACATCGACTTAACATTGAAATCATTCGCCCCAGACGGTCTGTTCGAGTTTGGTGTGAACGCAACGCAGCATAAGAGGTGTTACTGCGCTTTCGGAATTATTTATTTTCTTTTCTGCTTGTTTGTGAGTTTTGTTACATATATATTTTATAATTGTTTAATTCTTTTAAAATTAATACTATACATATTTGGTTAAAATCGATACACTATTTTCATTTTCGAAACTTTTTTTTGTTGGTCAGATGGATTGTGCAATCGATTTTCGAACTAAAAGTGACAGCCCTAATTATCAATGCTGAAAACAGTTGTGCTGCTTCATATTTTTCTAGAAACTGTGATACACTTTTTTGATGAACAGGTCGATTACTTACAAACTGTAGTCCTTTACTGATTCCAAATTACACGACAAAAATAGTAATCAGCAACATAATCCATTACATTACACATTTTATATAATCAAACTACTTTTGGATTACTTTTAGATTACTTTTGACCTAACTTATTTATCACATTTATTTAAAAAGGATAATCTTGTATCATATTGATCATGTTGATATAAAAATATAAAAAGAAGGAAAATATACTCCATTGAATTCATGAAGTGCATTACACATTACATTACGTCAAAGTTTCAGCAAAGTAACAGCAGAGGCTTTGTGAATTTAATGAAAAGCTTCTAATTAATTGAAAAACGTCAAGTTAAAATAAACAATCAAAATAAAACACTTGAAATATTATACCAGTTTACCTCAATGTCATGTGACCATGTGAATAATATGTAATCAATAAAAAAAAGCAGTCTGATCACAAATAATTTAAAATGTAATATAGCCTAATTACCAATACTTAATTTATGGAACCTGATTATGAAATCCAGATTACATGCAATCAGTTACTATCCAGCACTGTTGATGAATTTAAAGTTACAAAGAACATCATTCATTTGAAATAAAAAAAAAATGGTTACATGTCTTTACTGTCACTTTTGATCAATGTAATGCATCTTTGCTGAATAAAAAATCCATTATTTAAACTTTTGAATGCTACTTTATGTAATTTTCATATCATGTAAAAATGTACTTAGTGTTACACTGTTGCAATTGATAATCACTTGCGCTTTTCCAGCCAAAAGTGCAGAGAAAGTAAGGTGCATTTGTGAACAATGGTTCTTTTTTGCAGCAATTTTAAACGGGAGGAAGGGGGGCTTCATCGCCCATTTCAAAAAAGACCCCCGTCCCCACCCCTCCTGTTACACTAACAAATACTCTCTTTGTGCAAGGAGGCAATGCAACATGGCAGCCGCACAATAGATAACACCCTCAGACCAGAGGAGTAATTACTTGCTAGCTCTTTTTCCCCTGGTGAGCTGCATTGGCATTCATTAGATAACCTCAACGGTGACATATTAATTACAGGGCGGTTTGATTTGTGCGGTCTACTGGGAGCTGGTTTTCATGTCGTCTTCCTGTTGCTTTGACAAATTTTCAGCTCTGCACCAAAAAAATACCAGACAGCACCAAAACTGAGGTGATGGAGGACAGGTGTGAGCAGCCTTGTGATTGATTGTGAAGCTTTGATTATACGGGGCGGCCGAGCGATTAGGAAGCAGAGTTGACCACAGATAAACCATCTGTCTCCACAGACAGCCTGAGGAAATAAACTAGCATGGCTGCCAACCCAGTTCATCCCACCAATGAGATAACAAGAGCATTTTGTGGGTTATATTTCAGGACTGACCACTTTGGCGTGATGTGCGTTCATTGGATCTGCATATTGAAGCAAGGCCTGGAACTGGTTGTTCTTGGTGAAGGTAATGATCTTCAGGACCGTCCCAAATTTTGAGAAGATCTAAATTTAAGAGAGGACAAGAACATTAAAAACAGATATGTTAGAACGTCTAGTTTAAACCAGCCCAAGGTGGTTTGTTCTTCTTCAGTTTAGCTGGTCACCCAACCTGACCAAGATGGTTTTGAGCTGGTTTAGATGGTCAGCCGACTGATAAGTGGCCAGAATCCCAATAAAAACCAATAAACTTGACCAGTCTCCAGTTGAAACCAGCCTTTTATTCCACTGAGACCAGTAAACAACCTCAGGCTGGTTTAAGATGCTGAGCTTTTGCGTTCCACATGACTGACCTACATGAAACCTCTAAACACAAGCATTTTGTGCCAGGGAGTTTTACAAGGTCACTAGGTGATAAAGCAGGAAGTGTACATGGTAAACAATTAAAACATTGCAAGCAAACAAATAAGGCAACAAGTATTTGAGACTACAACGGAAATATCCTGCTTGACATATTGTGGAAAGCAATGTCTCTGCATGTCATTATATTACTTGACATATCGATCAAGTGCAAATATAATTGAAAAAAAGCATGCTGATATTTTAATAAAAATATTCCCAAATATCAAAATGAAAGTTGGTATCAAGTAAAATTTTTTAGCAAAGGCTTCTGAATCAGAATTGAATCAGGAATCAGTGCCAATTTCAAAACCAATTTGAGATCAATGACAAGCGTTATATGAAAGAATCATACAATTTCTGTATAGTGTAGTTTTACCTGGTGTAGCACTTCTAGAGACACTGGGTAGTAGAGATTCTCTACTATTAAACGAAGCACAGGACTCTGTCCCGGCATCAATCCACCATCACTGGCTGTCGCAGTCCCAGAGAGAGTCATATTCCCAGAATGCATTGCATTGACAGCTTGCAAAGCAGCCTGAGCCCTCTACAAATGAGACATACAGGGTTAACACTCTATAAACTCTTCTAAAACTTTACACTCATGCAGAGTACATGCAAATACACCTCAGTCTTACTACTGCACTAGTGGGTATGCCCGATTCCCAAAGCACTAAAATGCACTATCAGCAAATGACTCTGTAATAAGCCGTTTTACATATTGTAAAACTAATAGCTCTGGGTAAAGCAAAAGATTAAAGGAGGCACTAAATATGCAGAGATATCATTTGCACCAGTTCATTAAAAGAAAACAAGCTCAATTTTGTATAGGTTCAATGTTAGAGCCTCTCAGGAACATAGTGGGGCATTTCCACCTATAACAAGGTCAGAAAGTTTTCTTTTCAGAAAGTTGCTTTTTCTTTGCCACTTTATGACATAGCAATTTATTTTATTAAATGTTTTTAATAGAAGTAAAATTGCATGCATTAATAAGAATAATTTATTTTTTACTTATTATTAGTCAATATATTAAACACAACTGAAAACAGTATACAGTATATTCAATAAATAATAACTCATGAGAACTAATATGAATGCAAAAAGTATATATCTACAGGTGGAGTCAAATTTCTGATGTCATTGTACTGTACTGTACAAACAGCTTTTGGTTGGTGAACACTCTCTTTAACCAATGTAAAATCTGCATGTTGTTTCATCCTCACACAAAACTCCCAATCATGCAGATTCCTACTGAAATTACAAAATTTCGGCCATGAAATTTGGCCAAGCCTCAATAAACGTGACAGCAACTTAAAAATTGCATTTAAACAAAAACAATTTTAAAGCATGTTTTTATAAAATCTTGGATAATGTTCTCTGTCATTACCACTACTATGCCGGGGAAAGAGGTATTTAAAAGTGTTTGGAGTGACAGTAATTCTCACCCCCTGATTGGGCAGATTATCAGTCTTGAGCTCACGGTGGTTGGAATACTGGATGTAGACGGGCTGGTTGCGGACATGGGGTGTGGCTGTGGTGTAGTAGTTGACCATGGTGATAGCTGCTTCTTCAGAAGCCATTTCTATAAAAGCCTGCAGTGCAAAGAGAGACATACTGTAAGTGCTCAACCCTGATAACAACAGCATTCAGATAATTGCACATATGTGGTGTCAGTTAATCCAACTTTTTCATAGTCTGTTTTAATGCAAATTAAATTAATATTAGTGGGTTAAAAGAAATGGAGATGAAGAAGAATAAGTGCTGCTCTGCACTTATGGACGGACAATAGAGCACGCTTAATCTTGTCTGTGGCAGGACAATGTTTAATACTTCAAGTCGAAGCATTGTTGAAATCACTAACCCTAAGCATGAGCAATACAGTAGTGATGCTTATCTTAACAGACACCTCTATTAATTATTTTGACCTCATCAAGCAAGGTGTGAAAGATTTATAGATGCAGAATCTGACAATAAACCAAATCTTTTGAAGCCTCAATCAAATCAAGCAGCAAACAACATATTATGCAACAGGGGCATTAGAAATCTGTCTGCCTGTGTTTTCTTGTCTAAATATGCCAGTTTCCATTTGAATATGAAAAGATGCCAGAGTGGGAGACTGCTGTGTTTTTGCAGGGCATCTGTTATTAGATGGACCTTGATGTGTTTGAAAGGATGCACACTTCAGTTTATATCACTGGCCATTACTAATGAAGCGAAAACAGATCTGGACCCTTGTACTCATCATTCCTTATAAAGGAAAAATACAGACAAAATTATTCTTTGATGGTGGTATTTCTTAGAATTGTGGTTTTATTTGTTTTATAGGTCAGTCTCATGAAAAAAAAAGTTATATCAGAGTTATAATTCAGTTCAGTCTGAAGGAAAAAGAGAATGATCCCTATTTTAAGATTTATATATTTATGAAAAAATTACATTATCATTACTGTAACACAAATGTACACCTTGGACCTCAAGACTAGCGATAAGGTTAAATTTATGGAAATTAAGATTTATACATTATCTGAAAGAAGAATAAATAAGCTTTACACCCTCAAAAATAAAAAGTAATAGAACATTTTTGTTTAAATGATTTAAATAAAATACCCATGATGTTTACATTATTACATTAATTGCCTAAAATAAATCTTAATAAGTAGTGCTGTTAAACGATTAATCGTGATTAATCGCATCCAAAATAAGTTTTTGTTTACATTATGTATGTGTACTGTGTATATTTATTATGTATAAATAAATACACACAAAGTATATATTTTGAAAATATTTACGTTTATACATAAAAATGTTTATACATACGTTTGTACACAAAAATATTTAATATTTATTAAAAAAATATTTACATGTCGGCGGCTTTTGACACCGTTGACCACCCTACTCTGCTAGCTAGACTGGAGACGTGGGTGGGCATAAAAGGCTCTGTCCTGTCATGGTTCCAGTCTTACCTTACTGACAGAAAGTTTTTAGTAAAAATGGGAAACTTTTCCAGCTCCATGGCACCCCTGAGATGTGGTCTTCCACAGGGCTCTATTTTGGCTCCCTCTCTATTTTCTCTTTACATGCTACCGTTGGGCACAATTTTTAGGAAACACTGTGTATCTTTTCACTTTTATGCAGACGACACCCAAATTTACATTCCAATCAAGCGCAATAATCCTGCAGCACTAAACTCTCTTCATCTATGCTTAGAGGAGGTGAAGGCATGGCTAGCTCAAAATTTCCTATCCCTTAATGATGATAAGACCGAGGTCATTGTTTTCAGCCCGAGTGAAAGGTCCCAGTTCACATGCCCACACTTGGGAGGTCTATCTCCCTTTAAATCTACAGAAGTGCGGAACTTAGGTGTTCTTGTTGACCAGTCTTTAAAGTTTGATAAACACATCTCATCTGTAGTCAGTTCTGGTTTCTACCAACTTCGCTTACTATCTAAAATCAAAGGCTTTCTCACTCCAATAACTCTGGAAATGGCGGTTCATGCCTTCATCACGTGTCGACTGGATTATTGCAACTCACTATATTGCGGTATATCAGATTCTCAAATCTCCCGTCTTCAGTTAGTCCAAAATGCGGCAGCCAGACTCATCCATAATTGTCGCAAATATGACCATATCTCTCCCATCCTCAGATCTTTACATTGGTTACCAGTCCGGCAGAGAATAGATTTCAAAATTCTTCTCTTTGTCTTCAAATCTTTACACAACCTAGCACCAGTTTATCTCTCTGAACTTATTCATCCGTACATTCCGTCCAGAAGTCTCAGATCCCACGACCAGGCGCTGCTGGTAGTCCCTCGTGTCAGACTTAAGCGTAGAGGGGAGCGTGCTTTTGCGGTGGCAGGGCCTTGTCTGTGGAACACCATGCCTCTAGAGATCAGAACTGCTCCCAACCTCCCTGTTTTTAAGTCTCTGGTCAAAACATATCTATTCTCGTTAGCATATTGATTTCTTATCTTAGACTGTTCTTATTTTTTTTATTTTTATTTATTTATTTATTTATTTTTTCTACATTTGCTTCTTGATTTTATAATTAATCTTAGCTTAGTTGTTCTCTATGTGTGTTTTTCTGCTTTTATTCTTATATGCTTGTTCTGTAAAGCACTTTGGTCTGTCTTGTGTGGCTGTTTAAATGTGCTATATAAATAAATGAACTTGAACTACATGCATGTGTTTGTATTTATATATATATAATAAATATACACAGTGACAGTATACTAATAAATATTATGTAAACAAAACCTTTTATTTTGGATGCGATTAATCGCTATTAATCATTTGACAGCAATAATAATAAGCTTCATTTTTTTATTTTCAAGACAATGCCAGGAACAATGGTATTGTCACACCATTGTCTGCACAGAGGAAGTAGGCCTACATTTCCTAAATCATGTTAGTTACACTGTGATGAATTACACAGAGGTTTAACAGTGGGAATATGTATGCTGGTTTTCTCTGATCTTATTCATGCCGTTTAATCCAGAAATTCCACTGCTAAACCAACATGAAAGCATAAGGTGAGTTTTGAGGATCTCAAAAGGCAAATTTCAAACCCATCAGTGTTCCTTAAATGCCTGAGGTTCCAATGGTCATGCTGCAAAATGCTTACAGAGCTGAAAGAAAGGGCAGAGATGTGTTTGCAGGTTAATGGAGCACCTACTTGGTTTTTCCCTTTAAGCAACAACAGGTTGGTGACTTTGCCGAAAGGAACTCCTAGTGAGACGACCTCTGCCTCGGACACTTCGATGGGAACTCTGCGGATATGGAGGACACGGGAGGGGTCACAAGGAGATCGTTCTCCTTTATATGTTTTACTGTCAGTGCCATTAGCTGCCAAAGAGGAAAAAGAAAAAGACAGATTGTAATTTTTTTTTTGACCAGTTTTCCAAATACCAAAACTGGCATTGATGTACATGGATATTACAAAAGCAAGACCCGTCAGACACCAAACACTATTATTATCGATTGACTGACACCAAAAAGGTCACGGTTACAAAATATTTTGGCCTCACAAAAGACCCTCAATGAAGGTCAAGAGACACCAGACAAACAAACATGGGCAGAAACATAAACCAGACAATATGAGAGTGGTGGGCAGCATCTCTGACTCTTCCCCTCAAAACAATATGACATCCTTACAGGATTAAGCAGGCCTCTGAAGCCTGTCAAGACTCCAAATGGCACCCACTGTGGGGCGTTTGGCACTTGGCTATGTCCAGGGGCACATCACAGGCTGGTGACAGGTTTAACAGAGACAGACCGTGGCGGAGTGCCTGGCCTCAGCTTTCAACCCTTGCAGTTTTCTTTCAAGCTCTTGTGCTGCTTGTGATCATATGATTACAGATTACAGCATCAAAACAATCACTGTCAGTCTCAGTGTCAGGTGAAAAATTAAATAATGGTAGAATGTATTATACTTTCATTTATTATTTTACCAAGACATATTACAACCAGGAGTGGGCTACATTCGAATGTTATGCTTCAAATTGTCTCTGAACATTCTGAGCATTCTGTCGACGCGAGGAGGCACAGAGAAACAGCAGTGCACAAAAGAAAGTGCTGCCATCAGCAGGACATACAGACACATTTTTAAAAAAAGGAACAGGCTCAATACAGTGATCCAGACACTCCCCATATAGCCTAGTGATCTGGCTCCTCACAGCCCAGCACAGTGATCAAATCCCTCCATCAAAGCCCAGTGATCTAGACCCTCCACTCACAGCTCTGCACAGTGATCTAGATGCACCACTAACAGTGATCCTATCCCTCCCTCTTAGAGATCTAGACCCACCTGTCTTAGCCCAGCACAGTGATCTAGACCCCAGCACATTGATCTAGACCCTCCCCTCACAGCACAGGACAGTGATCTAGACTCAACACTAACAGTGACCCATCCCTCCCTCCCAGTCCAGTGATCCCATCCCTCCCCTCACAGCCCAGCACAGACCCATCTCATATCTTATAACCAGGTCCCCTCCTTACCAGCCCGTACCTTGCCATCCCTCACAAATTTTGAGGTTTCATCTCGTCTCAATAGCCTTTTTTTCCCAGAATCAAGAGACTACTTCTCATTTATAATGCAACATTTACACTAAAAGGAAAAGTATACAAGTGACTAAACAACCAACAAGACTCAAATCATTGTAGTGTGTGCTTTAGAGCTATTAAAATGAATCACTGTCAAAGGGATCTAGTGAAATTCACCTCAGAAATAGCATTTATAAGAAGAAACTTATCTTATCAAAGCAACAGGCTCCAAACAGCATGTAGTCCAATGGGGGTTATGATAATGAGTGACATCCTTTTACATTTACATTTACATTTATGCATTTAGCAGACGCTTATATGCAAAGAGACGTACAGTGCATTCAGGCTATCATTTTCTTTTTAACTAACATTTGTTCCCTGGGTTCCCTTCTAGTGTCTATTTGCAAGCTGGTGTCAGCAAATGTTTAAGGCATCCAAAACCATGATACATTTCAGATTATAATAATAACAATTTACTTAAAAATATACAGCACTTTGATAAATAAAAAAAGAATTTTTCCTTGTATACCATGTTTACTAATGTATATGCATACTGATTCCTGTACAGCCAGTTGCACAAGCTTATACAATATAGTCACTTCCAATTATGTCCTGCCTAGACTGATGTCTACAAATACCAACCCTTATTTTATACTAATGAGGTCTGTCGCAGTCCAGACCCTGCATCTAGATTCAGTCGAAATCGATATTGATAATGAAAAACAAGCATGCATCTTGCAAGACATCTAATGTTAACACATAGAACATGGGTCTGATTAAACAGCCAACAAAACAAAACCTCTGGTGGAATAATGCAATTCAGGCTGAGGCAGTAGCCTACCACATGCAGAGAGCAAACAAACTGAGAAAAGAAACAAGATAAACCCCTTACAGAACGGCAGATTTAATTCATGATATTTTCCCATACTGCAGAAAAGGACGCATGAAAACAATGTGCTGTAAGAAAAAAAGCTTTTATATATTATATTAGGAATAAAATACCAATAAACTACTGTTGAATAGCTCTTAGTCTGCAGTTTTCTTCCCTGGAGGCTCATTTGGAATATATAATGTGCAAGTTTGAATAAGCTCAATTATGAAATTTTAGCACATCCTAATGACATCCCTCATTAGCACAATCTTGGACACATTTTGCATTATTATACCTGAACCTTTTCTCTGTCTAGGGAGTTGTTTATAATGCATGGGTGAGACTCTTATGTGTCCTAGAGACAGGCATCTCGCCACATAGCAGCCGCTAGGAGAACAGAAAGATGATTGGCCCACTTTTCCAATGACTCTGTGTTACCATGGTGACCATACACATGACCTATCAAGGCATCTGGCTTCACCAAGGCGATTCATCTCATTGTGCCGTTAACAAATCTTATTGTGTGTTTAATGTGATTAAAGGAACCATCCCTGGATCGAATATGCCACAGGCTTTTCAAGAGGAAATGAGTAAACCGAATCTTTGAAATTCAATGGCCATATGTAAACTCAGTGCACAGGATGGATTGTGAAATTTCATACATTAGTTAAGCATGACAAAATTTGGTAACATTTTAGTCTAAGGACCGATTCTCTCTACTAACAAGTTGCTTATTAGCATGCATATTACTAGCATATTGGCTGTTTATTAGTGTTTATAAAGCACATATTAATGCCTTATTTTGCATGAACCAATCCCACACCTAAATTTAACAAATACCTTAACTAAATCATTTGAGGCAAATCTTAGTTAATAGTTAGTAGGGAGAATTACTCCCCAAGTAAAGCATGACCAAAATTTGAAATGTCTCCTTTGCAAACTTAGCTAAATCAGTGTTTGAAGCAAGAATTGAAAATAACATTTAAAATGACATAAATAAGAATTATTATAATTATCTATATTTGTATTATTTCTTTGACTGACTGATTCAATGTTTGAATGAAATGAATACTTTTTTAGATAACTGAACCCTAATCATCATAAAAGAATGATTTCTGAAAATTTCAATAGAAAACGTGTATTAACATTATTTACTATATTTAAAATATATAGTCATTTAGCAGATGCTTTTATCCAAAGTGAGGTCAACAGAAGCAATCAAAACCAACAAAAGAGCAATAACGTGAGTGCTGTGACAATATTTAACGAAATTACTGTTTCATTGGAATTTTATTAAAATCATGCCTGGTGATCTTAAGAGAGTTATCGACCAATTTTTTTGATGGTAGTTTTTTCATGGTCTCGGCCCAATGATATTGTTACTGCAAGCTTCACTGCACATTTCTTTTCACATTCTGTCATATGAGATGGGTTAACATCGGTTCAGACTTAAAACTACTCAGAATTACTAGAGTTAGAATACAGATACATTTACCTTTTAGTTTGCCTGAAGAGGTGTCATTACAATATACAAACAACTCCAAAAAAGTAGACAAACATTAAAATCAAGCAAAAAAGCATGAGGAAGTTGTTCTGTGGACGGCAGGATTTCTCCAGCGCAGCATTACCTGTTTGCAGCAAGCATCCAATTTCCATGATATTTGTCTATGCATCACCCGAGAGACTAGAGAAGAATCTTTCCCTCGCTGTCACTGTTAATTCAGTGAATCCCACTACAGTAAAACTGCTGCTAGGACACCACAGAATTCAGGGAATGCTGTTCGCCCTCCGAGCTCTCTGTGACTTCCCATCAACTATTCCCATATCTAACATTCCTGGAATGCCGTGCTTCACCGCAAGCGTTACCTTTGCACCTTTCCACCTGCCTGTCACTTTGTCACAACCACATCCAATGAAAAGTCAGATCGTTTATGATCCATCACGCGCTAGAGTAAGAATAGAGTACTGTAGAGTTCAGTTTGATAAAGGCTGGTTACACACTTACACACACACACACACACACACACACCCAAAGCCCAGTCAAACATGTCTGACCAGCTTTAGCTCATGGTTAAGGGCTGTACTGTCAACTTTGCCTGGAGCAAGAGGGAGTATGTCAGGTTTGACAGAGCAGAAATGCTCTTGTATTGTTCTGGCAGAGTGGTCCCAGTAGACGGCAATCAAGTGTGCATGTGTTTGCCAAGGTGGAACGACTCCAAGCCTTTGGGCTCTCATATGCTTGATGTGCCGGAACACAAGGTTTGCTTCACATGGGAAAAAGGATCCGGTCCTACATGCTTTTCAGATCGCAGGCTCTGATGCACAGGAGTTCATAAACTACAGCCGCAGGAAAAAGCAGTGACTGCAGGATCACGGTTGGGGGGGAATAAACTCAACTCAACTAACTAGACTAACAAACTAAACTTTGTTTAGTAGGGTCATTTATATAAGTCATATATGTTGCAAACAGTGAAATTCAATTAAATATATTTTAAAATAGAAAATATATACCAAAATATATTTCAAAATATATATTAACTGTATCAGAGGCAAGAAAATACAGGCTCAATGAAACCGTGGATAGCCTATTAGAAATAAAAACTAGATTTATAATGAATTAATAATGTTTTTATTTAATGTTTATTTTTATATCTATATTATCTGTTTGTAAAGTATATTTCTCGCTGAATTGTACTCAAATATGTTATATGCACACATTAGACAACAATTTTCTTTCTTCAAATGTGACGTTAATGCATGTTTTGGACTGAAATATATAGAAGAAAATATGTTTAAATGCTTGAAAATGTTTAAAAGATTTTCATTGAACAGCATCGTTTTAATCAAAAGTGTTCAGGGAAAAGTAAAGACACCTAGTCAAATTAATAGCATTTTATTAAATAATACAATTATTTAAAACTATGTTGATCAGTTTTAAACAGCAGGGACTGTACTGACCTTGATGTGGGCTAGCTAGATTGAGCTATCAGCACAAAGGCTCATGGTCAGCTTTGTTATGGCTCCAGTTTTGCGTAGCAATAACCATGTTGTACTGAGAAGGCCGTTTCGCGTCAAGAAACCCAAACAATGATACCGCTGACTCCAGTACAGAGAGAAATATGAGGGTCAAATTCAATTCAATGTAGAATTCAGTGCCAGAACAAATTGGGCTAAATTTGGTTAGCTGATCTCCAAGCCTGACAAAGCTGGTTAGGCAGGTCTGTTTTGACCAGATAAACCAAATAAGACCATTAATCCACCTTTGGCTGGTAATAAAACACAAACATAAAACACAAAATAATATTTGAAAAGAGAAAAAAAGTGCATTATCCATTGATAAAGCTGGCAGTAGATTTAGAAACTGACAAAGGAAAGTTCAAACAGACTTTCATGGCAATTCGTGACTACATTTTGGTGAATTTTTATAAATTAGTACAATCTCACTCATACGTGTTGTGCACAGTTTAGGAGTGGACCTTCATTCTTGTTTTTCTTTTTCTTTTTAAAATCATACATTTTTGTACAACATTAATATAGTATATATTTAATACAATTGTGCCTAAAAAAGGCCAAATGATTCAGTTATTAAGTTATTTTATTTATAATAAACAAATGTATTTTTTTAAAAGTACAAATAATTTAAATATGTTTCAATATAATTCTAAAATGTATAAAACATTACATAATGAATAGAAATAATATTTATACTTATCATATATGTAATATAAAATAATGGCATTTAACCAGGCTAGACAAAACCTAGGTATTCAAAACATTAAATACTACAAATACTTTCTTGTACTCGAATTCTGCCTTCTGTCTTTGGTGATTCGGTCTCAAACTCAAACAATAAAGCAAAAAAGATTGACTATACCATGATGACCACACCAAGGAAATGCAATGATTCACGCAAAATGCCAGAAACGGCAATACTTCATAGAGAAGCGCAAACCTTGATCTTCACAACAATACTAGCACCTCTGTTCCTTTTTGTATTCGTTTCAGCACAACATGCATCCGCAAATCATACCAGCCATTCAACACTAGACCACATTTAAAGCCATCATTTTGCAATTATTTCGCCAGATCACTAAAATGCCAAGCACGTCTAAAAGCGCTCGCTGTGTAGCTTTTATGAGAAGCAGAAAATATCAAAATATAGAAGCTGTCCGGAGGTTATCCCTGGTCATTCCACTTTAAACTTCCAAAATAATAGAGCCACTGTTTCCCCTTCCAAAGCGCAACAACATATTAAGGATTATTGTTTACCAGGGGGAGGATGAGTTAGCGAGAGAAAGACAGAGAAGATGGGGAGCAGATGATGGGGTCATTTCACTCTGCCCTCCATTTTATCTCCATTCAGATTCTCAAATAACAGCTTATACTCTCGCCAACCATTTCACCATTGATCAATGAAGAGTTAGTTTTCACTGCTGTTAAAAAGCTATAACAATTTCGTTTAATAATACATTATGTGCCAGTATGATTTTTAGAAGCCACTGTCCCATAACAGTGATTGAATTTAACTTAAGACTTAAGATATTATGATCATTACTATTATTATTTTTTTACATCAAAACAACTGTAGACGCAAATTCATCCGGTAGCAAATCTTTAAAATTCAGATGCCAAGTTTGAGTACGCTGCTTTACACTTCACATGAAAAAGTGTGAAGAGCGTCGACATGAAACAGCGTTTGCTAAAACTTCATTAACTTTTCTTACTTTTATAAGATTTCCGAACGTATCATTCATATTCATAGCATACCTGGCTTAAACATAAGGGATCATTAACAGTCTGTTTGTCATTATCGCAAAATATACCTCTATAGGCTAATCAGGACCCCAAGGCAAAACGGATGTTTAGGTGATAATGAACGGTTGATTGTAGTGTACATCATCCAGCTTATCACTCACATAGAAAATAAATAAATAGGCATGAAATATTGATTTGAGTTCTAATTATTTCACTTTGTAAGTAAACTAGCACAGCCGCTATGTAGGAAATCAATTGGCTGGAACGTCAATAGTGCTCATTATACCGTACAGTGCTGTCACCAGTCAGAATAAAGTATTGTTTTGTCTCACTTGTATACCCTTTGTTACATTAACAGAAAGCAATGTAATTTCAGAGGCGGGCAAAGTTATTCAATTTTAATGAAAGATTATGAAAACACATTTGGCGTCAACTGTGAACTTATTTCATTTGGCTGAACTAAATTAATGTAAAACCTCGAATGAATAATTCAACAAAAAGGCCAAGTCATCTCTAAAATGGAAGTGATGTTGAGGAACAGACAGTACCTGTGGATGGAGTGGAACTGCTCATGGTAGTAAAGCAACACGAGGAGGCGGAAACAGGAGGCTCTCCAGATGCCCACTGAAACACACGAATATGAAAGTTTCGGGTCAAAATGACAAGTGGGAATCTGAACAAATATGAGAAACCACCCATACCCTAAAAACCACCTATCATGCCAAAATTTGGATGTAAATATTTTGCAGTATCCAATTCAAACCTGTAAAATCAACCATGATTAAGCGATATTACAAAAAAAAGGGAATAAATTAAAATGTATTCCAAAACAAAATTCTTATTTCCTCACCATACTCAGATGGTGAGATTATCTGGGAGTTAATGACACAGACCTCTGTGACAAGTACACAAACCAATCGAAAGCCCCCGTGGCGCATTAAAGGACTGTTTTCAGTGCAGAAGGGAAATTTCAGCAGCGCATCAATTCCTTGAGGACGATGTTTAACAAGCACACAAATGCATCCATTAGCTGCAAATTGTCTGCGAGGTGGGCGGATCAAGAATCTATTCAGCTATAAGATGGCTGGCATGTGATGCTGCCTTCAGATAGCCAACCTTGAGAGGAAATGTCTCCATTTGTGTTGCATTTCCTGTGCGAGGCACTTACAGCTCAGGGAATACTGTTGTAATTGTCTTCTTGCCGGTTTCTAATTTTAGAGCTTTTTTGTGAGCATGTTAGAGTTTTTGTGCTAGACGATAAAGAATTTGCAGAATTTAGACATTTTAGGTTTGGTTTACTTGTTTTAAAAAGAGCTATTTTGGGCAATTCAATATTTGTATAAACAGTGTTGTTTTAATACTATTTATACACTTTTTATACTATTTACTAATATTTTGAATTAGTTATTTTAATTTCAGGTTATGTTTTGGTGATTTTGTTTAAGTTTAAGTTTTAGTGATTTAAGTACTTCAAAATAAACTTATTCCTGCTCCATCAATTTCCATCTAATATTTATATTTTATTTGTGTTTTTTTTTAATTAATAAAAAATATAAGTTTTAGTTAATAATGAGGCCCGCACATGACATGCAGGGGGAAAAATAAGGTAAATTGTGCGATAGTCTAATTTGTTACCTCTGTGTAAGTAAATCATGCACTCTATATAATAATTTATTTCCATTGTTTTACGTATATCATGTGAGTAATATAATTTGTTCTGCTTCCTGTCTGTATTCTCATAAAAACTGTTGCAGAGACACTTTAATTGAGTTTCATTTTGAGTTGGGAATGAAATAGAGGCAAAAGCCTTGCAGCTCTGCATGGAATCTACATTAGTTTATGAGAATGCGGACAGGAAGTAAAACAAATTATTATTTTGTGTGCGTGATTTAACTAAAACGAGGGAACGAGTAAGTAAACGTACAAACAATTTAGTTAACCGAGAGAATGAGTTAGTAAACACGTACAAACAGTTTAGTAAACGAGGGAACGAGTTAGTAAAACGTTCAAACAATTAGTAAACGAGGGAACGAGTTAGTAAAACGTTCAAACAATTTAGTAAACGAGGGAACGAGTTAGTAAACGTTCAAACAATTTAGTAAACGAGGGAACGAGTTAGTAAAACGTACATCAATTTAGTAAACCGAGGGAATGAGTTAGTAAAACGTTCAAACAATTTAGTAAACGAGGGTAACGAGTTAAGTAAAACGTACAAACAATTTAGTAAAACCAAGGGAACGAGTTAGTAAAACGTACAAAACAATTTAATAAACGGATTAGTACAACTGATTTTGCTGCGAAAGCCTTGACTAATATTATATTCAGAAATAACTGCCTACAAAAGGTCAGAGGCATGGCCTGATGGGTACAGCATGTGCTTCGACATGTTGTGTATGTGGGAGACTTGTGTTAGAATCCAGGTTGGGTCATTTCCTGATCTAATTCGCCCCTCCACCCATGTTTCCTGTCTCTCACAGTTCTAAATCAATAAAATGCCGTTAAATCCCTAAAATGGAAACACAGCTACTGTAAAAAAATGTGACCCTGGACCACAAAACCAGTCTTAAGTCACTGGGGTATATTTGTAGCAATAGCCAAAAATATTTATAACAATTGCATTTGTCAAAATTATACATTTTAATTTTATGACAAAAATAATTAGGATATTAAGTAAAGATCAGGTTCCATGAAGATATTTTGTAAATTTCCTACCGTAAATAAAACAAAACGTAATTTTTGATTTGTAATATGCATTGCTAAAGTACTTCTTTCGGACAACTTTAATTTGCGATTTTTCTCAGTATCTTGTTCTGTTCAGCCAAAGATTGCCCTATCCTAACAAACCATACATCAACGGAAAGCTTTCTCAGTTTCAAAAAAATGTATTCTTATGACTAGTTTGTGTCCAGTGTCACAAATGGTCAACAGGTATTTGCAGGCCAAACCTCTCATGCATATAATTAGGGAAAAAAAACCTATAAAGTGCAGCCAAAGCAGACATTATGAGATCTACTGCCAATGTAAACGATATGAGGCAGTTTGTAGCTCTTATTAATAATGAGTTCATGCACAAGGTCATGTGTGATGCACGCAGCAGGTCTGAATGCAGCACAGCAGCCGCTCGCTCTATCGTTTGTGTTATTCAACTCAGCTAGGTGTTGTTGGAAGGCAGAGCTTGCTTCACAGGCGGAGCCACCTCCATGCCATCTCCTATTGGTGCATTAACAGTCACCTCAGCCTACCAGGAAAGAACACAGCGCTTATCTTTGCCTGGACTCATTTGAATTGTGTCTAAAAAAAAGCAGAGTATGAATATGCAAAAAGAAGGAAAAAAAGGAACAAAAAATTATAGAATCTCTTTACCCTTTACAGCTAAGCCCCTCTCTGATGCCTGTGACATTTTGTGCACTGAGATGG